>NC_140378.1:21545000-21655000 GCF_054491055.1 Hypomesus nipponensis
CCTCCATCTCTCTCCTCATCCTTCCATCTCTCCTTATCCTTCCATCTCTCTCCTCATCCCTCCATCTCTCCTCATCCCTCCATCTCTCTCCTCATCCTTCCATCTCTCCTTATCCTTCCATCTCTCTCCTCATCCCTCCATCTCTCCTCATCCCTCCATCTCTCCTTATCCTTCCATCTCTCCATCTCTCTCCTCATCCCTCCATCTCTCCTTATCCTTCCATCTCTCCATCTCTCTCCTCATCCCTCCATCTCTCCTTATCCTTCCATCTCTCTCCTCACCCCCCATATCTCTCCTCATCCCTCCATCTCTCCTTATCCTTCCATCTCTCCATCTCTCTCCTCATCCCTCCATCTCTCCTTATCCTTCCATCTCTCTCCTCACCCCCCATATCTCTCTTCATCCCTCCATCTCTCCTTATCCTTCCATCTCTCCATCTCTCTCCTCACCCCTCCATCTCTCTCCTCACCCCCCATAACTCTCTTCATCCCTCCATCTCTCAGTCATCTAACAGACAAGTCCTCTAGGTGGGAGGATCCATCCGGGAGAGGGGGCGGGGTTTTGGGGGATGGTTCCCACGGTAACGGGAGTGGTTCGAACATTCCGTCGCTGTTGTCTATGGCGACGCGGAGTCACATGGACATCACCACACCCCCTCTGCCTCAGGTTGGTGTGTGTGTGTGTGGGGGGGGGGGGGGAAGAGACATAATTTACCCTCCTGCTTTAATAATGCTCTAATCACTATTTGTGTGTATTTGTGTGTGTGTGTGTTCAGGTTAGTGCGGAGGTGCTGCGTGTAGCTGAACACAGACACCGGAGAGGACTCATGTACCCTCAGATCTACCACATACTAACCAAGGTACACACACACCTCTCATATCTACCACATACTAACCAAGATACACACACACGCCTCTCATATCTACCACATACTAACCAAGATACATACACACACACCTCTCATATCTACCACATACTAACCAAGATACACACTCACACACACATAAACACACACCCTCAAATCTACCACATACTAACATACGAACCAATGTTATTACACATATAAACGCACTCAAACAGTCTCTCTGTCACCTCCTCCTCCCCCAGGGAGAAATGAAGATGCCAGTGTGTATCGAGGATGAGTGTAACTCAGAGCTGCCCCCTGCGGCACTGCTCTTCAGAGCAGCCAGACAGTACTGCTACGGGGTCCTGTTCAGCCTGGCTGAGACCCACCGCCGCATGGAGAGACTGGCCCTCCGCAAGAGAGCTCCCCTGGAGGGTAGGAGGAGAGGGAGACAAGAAGGACAATGAGGGGAGAGGAGAGGAAAAGGAGGAGAGAGAGAGAAGGAGGGAGAGGAAGAGAGGCCAAGCAGTGTAGAAAGATTCATATTAATATTAATAGCGGGAACATTATTTAAAATTGTGTGTGTATGCCTGCCTGTGTGTGTGTGTGTGTGTGTGTGTGTGTGTTTCCAGTCCCCCCGGTCATAGTGAAGGAGTGGAGCAGTGGGAAGGCCAAGTCAGCGCTGACCCCGGAGCTGGTCCCTGCCCTGTGCTTCAGGGAGTGGACCTGTCCTAACCTGCGCAGGCTGTGGCTGGGCCGCGCTGGAGAGGACCGCTCTCGCAGGACCAGAGCCTTCCTGGCCTGCCTCCGCTCAGACTGCCCCGCCCTGCTCAACCCCGCCCACGTCCCCCAGCACCTGCTGCTCATGTGCTGCGTGCTCAGGT
Source organism: Hypomesus nipponensis (assembly GCF_054491055.1). Taxonomy (NCBI): domain Eukaryota; kingdom Metazoa; phylum Chordata; class Actinopteri; order Osmeriformes; family Osmeridae; genus Hypomesus; species Hypomesus nipponensis. The sequence goes on from NC_140378.1 coordinate 21,546,729, forward strand.
AGCACCACCCTGCTGTGTGTGGGAGTGACAGTGTGTGTGTGTGTGTGTGTGTGTTAGGGAGTGAGAGTGTGTGTTAGTGAGAGTGTGTGTGTTAGTGCCCAGTTCTGTTCCTGGGGAGTTGTGAAGACATATTTGTTTTCACTTTTCAAGTCTGGTGTGTGTGTGTGTGTGTGTGTGTGTGTGTGTGTGTGTAGGTATATGGTGCAGTGGCCAGGAGGCAGGATCCTCCAGAGACATGAGCTGGATGCGTTCCTGGCCCAAGCCGTGTCCAACCAGCTGTACGAACCTGACCAGCTGCAGGAGCTGAAGGTCACGCAACCACACCCCTGTTACACTCCCGTTACACCCCTGTTACACCCCTGTTACACCCCTGTTACACCCCTGTTAAACCCCTGTTACACTCCCGTTACACCCCTGTTACACCCCTGTTACACCCCTGTTACACCCCTGTTACACTCCCGTTACACCCCTGTGACACCCCTGTGACGCTCCTGTGACACCCCTGTGACACTCCTGTTACACCCCTGTAACATTTACTTTACATTTAGTCATTTAGCAGACGCTCTTATCCAGAGAAACTTACAGTAAGTACAGGGACATTCCCCCGAGGCAAGTAGGGTGAAGTGCCTTGCCCAAGGACACAACGTCATTTGGCATGGCCGGGAATCGAACCAACAACCTTCTGATTAACAGCCCGACTCCCTAAACGCTCAGCCATCTGACCCCCACTGTTACACTCCTGTTACACCCCTGTGACACCCCTGTGACACCCCTGTTACACTCCTGTTACACTCATATTACACCCCTGTCACACCCCTGTCACACCCCTGTCACACCCCTGTCACACCCCTGTCACACCCCTGTCACACCCCTGTTGCGCCCGTTACACCCCTGTTGCGCCCGTTACACCCCTGTGACACCCCTGTGACACCCCTGTGACACCCCTGTGACACCCCTGTCACACCCCTGTCACACCCCTGTCACACCCCTGTTACACCCGTTACACCCCTGTTGCGCCCGTTACACCCCTGTTACACTCCTGTTACACCCCTGTGACACCCCATGCAATTCAAAATGTTCCTGAAACTTTTCCTTGCGTGTTTGTACTTGCGTGTGTGTGTGTGTGTGTGTGTGTGCGTTCGCCCCTGTATCCCTGTGTGTGTGTCCGCCCCTGTATCCCTGTGTGTGTGTGTGCAGGTGGAGAAGGTGGACGGGCGTGGCGTGCAGCTGGCCTCTCTCTTCATGGCGGGTGTTGACACGGCCCTCTTTGTCAATGACGTGTGCGGTCAGCCGTTGCCGTGGGAACACTGTTGTCCCTGGGGCTTCTTCGACGGGAAGCTGTTCCAGAGCAAACTGAGCCGCTCCTGCAGAGACCGCTCTGCCCTGCTGGACATGTGTGAGGGGCAGGTACGCAGGGGGGGTTAGGCTCCACCCCTCAGATATATGAGGGTTTTAGATAGGGCTGCAACTTACGATTATTTAAATAATTGATTAATCTGTCGATTCTTTTTTCGATTAATCGATGAATCTGATTTTTTCATTCATTTCCAACCCTTTATTCAAAAAAAAAACTGACAGTGCAAATTCACAGTGCAGAAAATCTTCAGAATGTGCTATTTTCCAAGATAAGCAATTTATTTGAGTTTTCTTTAAAACGTTATTGAAAATTGAAAGGTTGTGGAAGTAGGCCAGACTTTATGGAATAATCTGGTGTATATTTAAGATTTTTTTTTACACAATTTTGAAAAAACGTTAAGATTTGCGAGGATTAAGCTATTTTTAAAGAGTGATTTTCTATCATTTTATTTGAAACTTCATTGAAAAAGTAAGGGCTGTCGACGTATACCAGACATTAAGATACTCTGGTGTCTGTTTGAGGTTTTATATTCCCAAAAATATTATAAAAGTCTACATTTTTCAAAATGGTATGGGTAGTATTCACCCGGTCCCTAACGCGATGCTGCAAAGTATCGTCTTCCGATTGTGAGACAAATGTCGAATATGAAACTAACAAATGTCAAAATGACAGCAGAGGTGTCTGCCTATCACAGAGTTGAGGAATTTCCCAAGGCTCGATTTTATTCAAAAAAGGAGTAATAGCAACAGGGAGGTCTACGCCAGACTTAGATGGACTACTGCAGCAAAAGGGACAACATGTTTTCGAAGGTTTCAAACAGACTGGTATGAAAACAGATTGGCTATGTGGCTGTGCTAATATTCAGTGACTGTAGGCTGCTTGTACTGTTTACTGCTCTTACTGTTTTGACATATTATCCTAACAATAAATTAGGTTGTCTGGCTTTCATAACTCAGTGCCTAGCCTCTTACTGACATCACCGCACGTCACTGCCGCCATGTGTTTCAGAACATCGTTACTCAACAACGTCTCTCCGATGGCCCTTCCCCTACCTCCGCTCCGTGCTCAACTGAACTATTTTTTTTTACTACTCAAACATCTCGGCGATTTATTGAGTGGCGTAATAATCGCGCGACACAACAAATCAATAATGAAATTCGTCGCAACGCTATTAATAATCGATGTTGATCTATTTAATCGATTTGTTGTTGCAGCCTAGTTTTAGAGATGCTGTATGCTAACCCTTTGGTCTCTTTCCCCCTTCTGGTGTCTCTCTGACCCTCTCTCCTCCCTCTCCTTTCTCCTCCTCCCCCCTCTCCTCCTCCCTCCCTCTCTCCCTCCCTCCCCCCAGGAGGAGTTGGTGTCCAGGGTAGAGAAGATGAGACAGGCTATTCTAGAGGGCATCAACCTCTCCCGACCCCCTCCCCCCCCCCGCCCCTGCCCCCCCCCGCCTTCCTGCCCCCCCCCATGGTGCCCCCCTTCTACCCCATGCCGCCCTTATACCCCCCTCGTCCTCTTGGCAACATGCCCCATCATCATCCTCATCATCATCATCATCATCCTGCCCAGCACAGACCCAGGGCCTTCCCAGGTAGGCTCGCTCTCTCTCTCTCTCTCTCACACACACACACACACACACACACACACACACACACTCTCCCTGTGTGTGACCTTTGTCCCCCTGTGTGCAGGTATCCAGGCCATCCCCCCCCAGGGAGGCAAGTTGGAGATCGCTGGCATGGTTGTGGGCCAGTGGGCCGGAAGCAGGGCCCTGCGCCCCCGGGGGGGCATGACGGTGGTGTCAGTCGGGGCGGGGAAGGGGTGAGGACAGAGTCGACAGGGACTGTTGAAATACTGTCTAACCCTAAATACTGTCACTTACTGTCAAATACTGTGATACTGCTGAGTAGGGTTTAGACTTGTTTCCCCTTTCTCCCTCTCAGAAGGGGGAAGGATGTTCCTCTGAAAGTGCGTCCAGGGAAGAAGGTGACCAGTACCACACCACAGGTATGAACCACATCACACACACTGTCAGCCCCAGGGCCCTCCAACACTAACCCCTCTCTCTCCTCTCTCCTCTCTCCATCCCTCTCCTCTCTCCCTCCCACTATAACCCCTCTCTCTCCCCTCCTCTCTAACCCCTCTATCTCTCCTCCCTCTCCTCTCTCCTTCCCTCTCCTCTCTAACTCCTCTCTCTCCTCTCTCCCTTCTCCAACACTAACCCCTCTCTCCCTCTCCCTCCCTCTCCTCTCTAACCCCTCTCTCTCCTTCTCCTCTCTCCCTCCTCCAACACCAACTCCTCTCTCCCCAATACTCCCCACCCCCCCCCCCCAGACTTTGTCGTCATCTCCCCCCTCCAGCTCCTCCCCGAAAGCCTCAGAAGAGGCGGGGCCAAACACAGAGGGCGTGTCCCAGCAGCTCAACGGCAGCTCAGCCATTGGCCAGCCCTTGGACCTGCCCCCACTGGCCCAGCCAATCCCATGTGCCTTAGCCAGCAGAGACAACCAATCAGAGGGGGCGGAGGCAGAGGCCCCCCGTTGCCTTGACGACTGCCCATCAGACGGAGCACTACAGAAGGAGGAGTGACTGCATCTCCCAGGATGCACTGCGGAGCAATCTCTGTTTCGACTGCCTTTCCCTATTTGTAGCCCCGCCCACTCTCTGTCCGCATTATCACACCAACCAGGAAGTGAGGGACGGAGCGTCCCGTTAGCCCCTCCTTCCCTCCCTCCCTGCTGCTCTGTGATTGGTCAGACCGGTTAAGTCCAGATCCATTGTAGTTCTACTCATGTGCTTTTTATTTCTTTAGAATGAGAGTTTATACTCACCCCTGCACACACACACACACACAGCTCCCTGTCCCCCTGCACACACACACACACACAGCTCCCTGTCCCCCTGCACACACACACACACACAGCTCCCTGTCCCCCTGCACACACACACACACACAGCTCCCTGTCGCCCTCCATGTTCAGAGTCATCTTAGCAGTTTTTTTGATGTTTAGTCTGCACACAGTTCAGGCTTGTTGCCTTGGTTAGCGTGACTGTAGCGTGTTGGTGGTTTCAAGCTTGGTGGACAGACCGAGAGAGAGAGAGAGAGCGAGAGAGAGGGGGAGGAGGAGGAGGAGGAGGAGGAGGAGGAGGATGAGAGAGAGAGAGAGAGAGAGAGAGAGAGAGAGAGAGAGAGAGAGAGAGAGAGAGAGAGAGAGAGAGAGAGAGAGAGAGAGAGAGAGAGAGAGAGAGAGAGAGAGAGAGAGAGAGAGAGAGAGAGAGAGAGAGAGAGAGAGAGAGAGAGAGAGAGAGAGAGAGAGAGAGAGAGAGAGAGAGAGAGAGAGAGAGAGAGAGAGAGAGAGAGAGAGAGAGAGAGAGAGAGAGAGAGAGAGAGAGAGAGAGAGAGAGAGAGAGAGAGAGAGAGAGAGACAGAGAGACAGAGAGACAGAGAGACAGAGAGACAGAGAGACAGAGAGACAGAGAGACAGAGAGACAGAGAGAGAGAGAGAGAGAGAGAGAGAGAGAGAGAGAAGCACTTAAACTGCAGGACTCCACTGGGTTAGCCACTATGCTAATTTCCCTGAGAACATGCTAACAAGCATGTTAGCTAGAGTTAGACACTGTGCTAATCTCCCTGAGAACTTGTTAGCATGCCCGCTAGCAAGAATTAGCAGGGCCCAGACACCTTACTGCACCTTGGAGCTTTTGGAATGTTAACCTAGCTAACTTACAGTAGCCTTGAGCCAAGCTGACAGACCCCATTATTGATGCACCTTAAGCCCCAAGTATGCAACACCCCCCTCCCCTCAGCCCCGTTAAAGCTTTGATTGATTGTATTATATCCCAACAGAGAGCACTAATTGTTGTATTTGTGGAGACGAACTCTGATACCGTTCCACTGGTCTCCGGCCGGGAGACGAGAGGAGAGACGGAATGTGAGCAGAGTGGATCCACGCCAGCGAAGCACTTTGTTTCAGAGTCCTGGGGTCCTCTACCAGGTTAAATATCCAGAGGACCCACGCTCGCCAAAAACACTGCCCAATAGGAAGGTAGACAGGAGATCTTTTTAACCCTTGTGCTGCCTTTGGGTCACATGACCTAAAGGTTCATAACGAACCATTGTTGTGTTTACCCAATTTTACCCAATACAAAAACAAATAAAAAATAATTTTCTTTTAACCTTCACAATGTGGGGGTCTGACACAGCCAAACGGTTAAAAGAAAATGCCTCACTTTGTTTTTGTATGCGGTAAAGTTGTCGCAATATGACGGTGGGTCACAATGACTGATGGGTCAGAATAACCCAAAGATAACACATGGGTTAAGCCAATCAGACGTAGCGACGTGGGGAGAAAAATTCTGATTGGTTAGTAATTCCCAAAGTGCAAGACCAGCTTGCTCCGCCGCCAGCGATGGGAGATGGCGATTTAGCATCGCCACGGCAATTAAGCCCAGGCGCTGTTGACGAGCTCAAGCGCACCTTTTAGATCAACAGGAAGCACTTCCCCACCCCCAACCAAGCCCTCAGCCAATCAGCAGAGGCCTGGGGGCTGGAACACTGCAAACCCTCAGTGTTCCGCTTCTAACCTAAGACCCCGGACCTTCTCACCTGTCAGCCCTTGCTGCTGCTGAGGTGGAGCTGAGTCCAGACCTTCTCACTTGGACTGTTTTTGTTGTTTGATAACAGCAGCAGGAGAGGTGTAGGAACTGCCAGAGAGAGAGGGGCGAGTGCTGAGTCACTGCTGACATGAACACAGTTGACAGACAGGTCCCAGGTCAACCAGAAGCACCTTATTTTCGTACTGTATTGAAGACGTATGCTCAGAAGTGTGCCACAGATTCTGTACAGGGAGAAATCTGTCTGAAATGACGTTGTGGAGAGCAGCCTGGCCTGTGGTGTGCACCCAGCTCTCCTCTGCACCCACAGCCCTGCCTGCACACTTACACAACTGGTTAGAAACATTAGCTGTTACTTGATAGGAAAATCACCGTTCGTAAGATGAGCTTACTGCTCTGGTCTCCAGGACCTTCAAACAGAGGCTAGGCTGGGGCCTTCTGGCCTTCTGGCCCGGCCACCTGGCCACTGCATCAGAGAGGAGAGGTCACCATCCCTCTCTCTTTCTTAGTTAGATCACCAATCTACATCTCTACACACATACGGATAGATGCCACATACATGCACACGCGTATGTACACAGACAGACAGACACAGACAGACACAGACAGACACAGACAGACACAGACAGACACACACAGACACACACACAGACACACACACAGACACACACACAGACACACACACAGACACACACACAGACACACACACAGACACAGACACACACACAGACAGACACACAGACAGACACACACACAGACACACAGACAGACACACAGACAGACACACAGACAGACACACAGACAGACACACAGACAGACACAGACAGACAGACAGACAGACACAGACAGACAGACACAGACAGACAGACAGACAGACACAGACAGACAGACAGACAGACAGACACAGACACAGACACAGACAGACAGACACAGACAGACACACATACAGACACAGACACACATACAGACAGACACACATACAGACAGACACACATACAGACAGACACACACAGACAGACAGACACACAGACACAGACAGCTGTGGGCTCCTTTGTGTGAAGTGTTGCCGCGTTGTTTCTCAGTGAGAGGATGTTGGTCTGTCAGAGTGGAACCCTCAATCCTCTTTGTAGTTAGCATGGACACACACACACACACACACCAGTAGTGTCAGACCCAGAGCTACACACTAGCTAGAATGGAACACCTCCACCACCCTCAAGGTGGAGTCCTGTCTTGTACGTTTTAGTTATGTTAGGTATTATTGATCAGTGATTTTAATGCTTGTTATCCTAATATCCTTCTATACACCATACCTCCTCACCTCCTCTCTCCTCTGTCTCCTCCTCTCCATTCCTGTTCTCTCTGTTCTCCCTCTCCCTAGACCCTGCCACACACACACACACACACAGAAACACCATAGACCCTGCCACACACACACACACACAGAAACACCATAGACCCCTCACACAGAAACACCATAGACCCCTCACACAGAAACACCATAGACCCCTCACACAGAAACACCATAGACCCCTCTGTCGTTCCTCCCCCTCTCTGTGCCTGTTCTCTCCCCTCAGGACCATTTCTATTGGCCATTTTCTCTCTCTGGGCTCTCCCCCTGCCTCGCCCCTGCCTCGCCCCTGCCTTGCCCCTGCCTCGCCCCTGCCTTGCCCCTGCCTCGCCCCCTAACCCAGCAGACTAACAGTGAAGGTTATATTAACGTTGATAATCCAGGATCTGGATGTACCTAGCCAGAGTCTGGAAAAAAAGAGGAAAAAAATCAAACTTTGTGCAAATGTGTTTTCTTACTATTTTTAATGTTATGACATCTTTACTCTAATCCACTGCTACAGTTAGTACTGAATACGCTTAGCCTACCTAGACATTTGAACTGTAATGATCGCAATTCAGGGTTTCCCGCAGAAAATGTGTTAGTTAAGGTGGTAGGGTGGGGTTTGCCGTCAGACGGGGGGGGGGGGCTAGTTTTGCGATAGACTAATGTGTTCTGCAGAGAAGGGAGACTGGCGTTTTGGAATGGAGGGAGAAAACAGGACAGAGTAACACGGAGGATATCGCTATAAAACAAAGACCTAGTTAAGGCGGCAGGCATGTGTTGCTGAGGTGGCCGCCTTAACTGTAAAGTGCTGCGGGAAACCCTGCAATTTTCCTTACCTGTATTTGATATGGCATCTTTAGACCACTTCACCCTTATACTACGTACCTAGTAACAAGTATTGCCCGTCTAAATTGAAATCATTTGTCTGCACTAAATGTGATTCTCTTATTGTCCCTTAAAAATATATTTCATGGTCGACTCATTATCAATTGAAGCTGAAAGAAACAGGAAGTGACAACCAAAATTCTCACACATACCTCAGACCCCTCCCCCCAGACCCTTCCCCCAGACCCCCCAACAGTGGGCTGCGTTGAGGCAGGGAGTAACAGGAAGTGTTTGTAGTTGAAGTGGGCGTGTACTATCATTGGTTGGATCACATGGTGATGATGATTATGAAGAAGACCCCCAGCCCTGACCCCCCACACCCACCCCTAACCCCAGCCCTGACTCTCCACCCCTAACCCCAGCCCTGACCCCCCACCCCCAGCCGTACCCCCCACACCCACCCCTAACCCCATCCCTGACCCCTAACCCCCGCCCTGACTCCCCACCCTAACCCCATCCCTGACCCCTAACCCCAGCCCTGACTCCCCACCCTAACCCCATCCCTGACCCCTAACCCCATCCCTGACTCCCCACCCTAACCCCATCCCTGACCCCTAACCCCAGCCCTGACCCCCCACCCTAACCCCAGCCCTGACCCACCACTCCTATCCCCAGCCCTGACCCCCCAACCCTCCCCCACACACCCACTCCTCCTAACCCCAGCCCATCCCTGACCCCTAACCCCAGCCCTGACCCCCCAGCCCTCCCCCACACACCCACTCCTAACCCCAGCCCATCCCTGACCCCTAACCCCAACCCTTATTCACAACTTCTTGGAACAGTTTGTCACCAACTCCAGTTAGCCTCCTCCCAACACGACCTGCAGAAGGGTGAAACCATGCTACTATTACTACTATTATTATTATTATTATCATCATCATTATTACTGTTCTGATTATGGGTGGTATAATGTGTCATTGTTAGCATAATGAAAGCACCAGACTGTGTAGGAAGAAAGCTTTTTTATTCGTGGCGGTTCGAGGGCGAACAGCGGGGACTGGCCACGCAGCAAGCAACTAAGATGGCAGCCATGTTTGTACCGGTTGGGAAATGACTTACAGTGCTGAAATAAAATTTATTCTTTTAGTAAAAAAAAAGTAATCTGCTGTCTCTGTCTCTTTTTTTTGTTGTAGCTAGCTGTGGGGCTGGCTCCTCTCTGGGGCTGGCTCCTCTCTGGGGCTGGCCCCTCTCTGGGGCTGGCTCCTCTCTGGGGCTGGCTCCTCTCTGGGGCTGGCCCCTCTCTGGGGCTGGCTCCTCTCTGGGGCTGGCCCCTCTCTGGGGCTGGCTCCTCTCTGGGGCTGGCCCCTCTCTGGGGCTGGCTCCTCTCTGGGGCTGGCTCCTCTCTGGGGCTGGCTCCTCTCTGGGGCTGGCCCCTCTCTGGGGCTGGCTCCTCTCTGGGGCTGGCCCCTCTCTGGGGCTGGCCCCTCTCTGGGGCTGGCCCCTCTCTGGGGCTGGCTCCTCTCTGGGGCTGGCTCCTCTCTGGGGCTGGCTCCTCTCTGGGGCTGGCCCCTCTCTGGGGCTGGCTCCTCTCTGGGGCTGGCCCCTCTCTGGGGCTGGCTCCTCTCTGGGGCTGGCTCCTCTCTGGGGCTGTCTGGTTGGTCAATCCACAAGTGTTCCCAAGTTCATGTTTGCAGCTAATTATGGATTTATTGTTATAAAAATAAGTAGGTGCTGTGTGTTGATTTGACCTAAAGACTTAAGCTTTGCATTTATTTCATTTAGCAGCTTTCATCTAAAGCGTCAAAGGGTGCATACAGAAAGTACAGTGGTAGATCTATGTTTAGAAGTGCAGAGTTCTAACAGTGTTTTGGTTGTTAGTCAGCTACCAGGCATATAGCAAACATCGGGTCCAGCAAACCATTCCTAAGTACCGTTGCACTCCCAGAACAAGTGCGTCTTGAACCTTCTCTTGAAGGTGGGGAGACAGTCTGTGTCCCTGATGGAGGTGGGGAGTTGATTCCACCACTGGGGGGACCAGACAGGAGAAGAGGTTCTGTTGAGCAGTGGAACCACCAGGCAGTCATCTATGTCTGGGAAACTAGTCCTTTAACTGCAATATATTTTATGGCATAGTGCAGTAAAAACATTAGTGCAACCTGGGCCATTTGATATAATTATCAGAGAACATTTAGATATAATTTTTTTAAATTCTAATTATCAGAGTTGTCCAGGCATCATTGAAGGTGATATTTGCCCACGTGTGTAAATTCATCTCGTCTTCAGTGAACTATTTGCATGTGTACTGGTCATGTTTTGATTCATATACATCTCTACCTTTGTCAAGAATGGAGATATTTTGATTAATTATGTTGTGTTTAGATAATTGAGTTGTAGCCATTACACCGAGATCATATATTACTTCCATTGTATTTGATGACCAGATTTCATGAAGACAACTTTATGAATTAAGTGTGGTTTTGCATATTAATTTATTCCCACCCCACCGGAGAATCAACTAATAAAAACCGTGACGGACAGTGATGAGACTGACGGTCTATTTTATTGGATACACTAGGGTATTTCTGTTAGCCAATAACTGAATGGGGCGTTCTCCAAATGAACGATCTTGATTGGCCAAGCCACACAGAACAGGCGATGAGTTCCTGTTCCGCCCTGAACAGTGACGCAGCTGCCTTGACGTCCGGTAACATGGCGAACATTAGAAGTGTCAAGGTGAGCAAAAACAATGAGAAAACAAACTGAACACGATTTACGGCAACAACTACTTCTAACTGTTTCTATGGAATCACTAAAGGCAGATCTTGGCGTAGTTTTGAATCGCTATTAATTTCAGTTACAGTGTTTGAAAACGTGTTCTTATTTCGTTGAATTAATTTCTGTACGCTAAGTTTCCATGCTCGGGTTATATGTATATATAACGCTATATTATATGTATGTATGTAGTGGACACAGGCCGCGGGTGTTGGACTGACAACCTGGCTAAGTCTGTCCGTATAATATAAGTAGCTTAGTTAAGTAAGTTATCATCCTGCGAGCTTCACGTTTAGCGTGTGCTTTGGCGACGATTATATGAGAGTCCGTGATGCTAGCTCTAAATAAGTTGGCAACTCATTGAACTGTTTGTTGGAATGTCACGGTATCACCTTGAGTTAGCGTTCCGTTAACCTTGATGTTTTCTGTGCACATTTACATTTAGTCATTTAGCAGACGCTCTTATCCAGAGCGACTAACAGTAAGTACAGGGACATTCCCCCCCGAGGCAAGTAGGGAGAGGTGCCTTGCCCAAAGACACAACGTCAATTGGCACGGCGGGGAGTCGATCCGGCAACCTTCTGATTACGAGCCCGACTCCTTCACCGCTCAGCCATCTGACTCCCCGTGCACGCATGTTTGTTCTTGTGTTGATTTTTACGTGTGTCCGTGTGCAGGGCATGGTGGGACTGGTGACGGGCGGGGCGTCCGGTCTGGGTCGTGCCACGGTGGAGCGTCTGGTGCAGCACGGAGCGAGGGCCGTGGTGCTGGACCTGCCCTCCTCAGACGGCCAAGCACTGGCTGCCAGCCTGGGGGACCGCTGTGCCTTTGCCCCTGCAGATGTAAGAGCTCTACCGCCAACCAACCAGAACCCTTCCCCACCAGAACCCTACTAATTCACCTACCTACACTATCCTTTATATCCCTACCCTGCTACTATGGGTCTCAATGCTGCATGTGAACCCTGCCCCACCTGCAATATTGAGACCCTGCCCCACCCGCAGTATTGAGACCCTGCCCCACCCGCAGTATTGAGACCCTGCCCCACCCGCAGTATTGAGACCCTGCCCCACCTGCAGTATTGAGACCCTGCCCCACCTGCAGTATTGAGACCCTGCCCCACCTGCAATATTGAGACCCTGCCCCACCCGCAGTATTGAGACCCTGCCCCACCCGCAGTATTGAGACCCTGCCCCACCAGCAGTATTGAGACCCTGCCCCACCCGCAGTATTGAGACCCTGCCCCACCCGCAGTATTGAGACCCTGCCCCACCTGCAGTATTGAGACTTACCCGTAGCCACTTACCCGTAAGTGAGCCAGGTGGTGAATGAGGGCATCTCACCCCAGTGTGACCCTGTGACCTGATTTCCTAGGTGACGTCGGAGGCGGATGTGAGTGCGGCAGTGGCGTTGGCCCGGCAACGCTTCGGGAGGCTGGACCTGGCGGTGAACTGTGCAGGCGTTGCCGTGGCAGTGAAGACGTACAACTTCAAGAAGGACGTTCCTCACAGCCTGGAGGACTTTGCCCGTGTCATCACCGTGAGACTCCACCTCACTCCCCCCCCCCCTCACTTCACCTGTGTCATCACCGTGAGACTCCACCTCACTCCCCCCCCTCACTTCACCTGTGTCATCACCGTGAGACTCCCCCTCACTCCCCCCCTCACTTCACCTGTGTCATCACCGTGAGACTCCACCTCACTCCCCCCCCTCACTTCACCTGTGTCATCACCGTGAGACTCCCCCTCACTCCCCCCCTCACTTCACCTGTGTCATCACCGTGAGACTCCACCTCACTCCCCCCCCCTCACTTCACCTGTGTCATCACCGTGAGACTCCACCTCACTCCGCTTCACTTCTAACAGGGTGTGAGTGATGAGTGTCAACAGTTTACTATATTTCCATATTTAAAAGTGCGTGTGTGTGTTCGTGTAGGTGAACATCGCGGGCACCTTCAACGTGATCCGTCTGGCGGCGGGGGAGATGGGGCGTAACGAGCCGGACGCTGATGGGCACCGAGGCTGCATCGTCAACACAGCCAGCGTGGCGGCCTTCGATGGGCAGGTACACACAGGGACACGTATCAATATATACACATATGAATGAAGTCAATTTTTAACTTCACCGTGTGTGTGCAGGTGGGCCAGGCAGCGTACTCGGCCTCTAAAGGAGGCATCGTAGGAATGACCCTCCCCATCGCCAGGGACCTGGCCCCCATGGGCATCAGGGTGGTTACCATAGCACCTGGTCAGTACACACTCTCTCTCTCTTCTCCCCCCCCTCCCTCTCTCCTTGTCTAACCTCCTCCTCTCCTCCAGGGCTGTTCTCCACCCCCCTCCTGGCAGGGTTACCTGAGAAGGTGCGCTCCTTCCTGGCTCGCCAGGTGCCCTTCCCCTCCCGCCTGGGAGACCCTGCAGAGTTTGCACACCTGGTGACAGCACTGGCTGAGAACCCTATGATCAACGGAGAGGTCATCAGGCTGGACGGCGCTATACGCATGCAGCCATGAGAGAGAGAGAGAGAGAGAGAGAGAGAGTGTGTGTGTGTGTGTGTGTGTGTGTGTGTGTGTGTGTGTGTGTGTGTGTGTGTGTGTGTGTGTGTGTGTGTGTGTGTGTGTGTGTGTGTGTGTGTGTGTGTGTGTGTGTGTGTGTGTGTGTGTGCGCGCACTATAGAATGTCTCCTCCTGGCCTGTTGTGTTTCCAGTAATAAACTGTCTTTGCTGCTCTGCGCGTACTCTGTCTCCCGTTCTCCATTTTTACAAAATAAATATGACCCGCACACTGGAGATACCAGCCTGACTATGACCCGCACCCTGGAGATACCAGCCTGACTATGACCCGCACACTGGAGATACCAGCCTGACTATGACCTGCACCCTGGAGATGCCAGCCTGACTATGACCCGCACCCTGGAGATACCAGCCTGACTATGACCCGCACCCTGGAGATACCAGCCTGACTATGACCCTGGTCAACAGCTAGAATATCAACTGGTCTGTTTACAGCACAGCTTTACTTGAGATGCAGCGCTACTTCCCTCTACAGTAAATGCATCATGGATGTGAGTCTGGGTTGGTTCACCCTGTGTGTTTCTGCAGTCTGGGTTGGTTCACCCTGTGTGTTTCTGCAGTCTGGGTTGGTTCATCCTGTGTGTTTCTGCAGTCTGGGTTGGTTCATCCTGTGTGTTTCTGCAGTCTGGGTTGGTTCATCCTGTGTGTTTCTGCAGTCTGGGTTGGTTCATCCTGTGTGTTTCTGCAGTCTGGGTTGGTTCACCCTGTGTGTTTCTGCAGTCTGGGTTGGTTCATCCTGTGTGTTTCTGCAGTCTGGGTTGGTTCATCCTGTGTGTTTCTGCAGTCTGGGTTGGTTCATCCTGTGTGTTTCTGCAGTCTGGGTTGGTTCACCCTGTGTGTTTCTGCAGTTTGATGAACACCAGGGATGTGTTTGGTAAACTAATCCAGAAAAACTCTGGTTGTGTGTACGCGTGTGTGAGTATTTTCTGCTAATATGAAACACAACAAAATGTTTATGCTGTATTATTTTCTTTTATTGGTTTTAATGGATCAAATTAAAGACTTTTTAAGGTGAAGTCAGACAGGTAAGGGCTGTCAGCAGGCTGAGGGGACACCTACAGGCTGAGGGGACACCCACAGGCTGAGGGGACACCCACAGGCTGAGGGGACACCCACAGGCTGAGGGGACACCTACAGGCTGAGGAGAAATCAGTCTTCCCTGGTCAAAGAGCCACAGTGGAGAGATGTACCTGTCTAAACTGCTGCTCTAAGAGATGCAGCACTCTACTGAATTACCTAGGACAGAGAGACTAGGTTTAGGCCAGAGACTGAAGCCAGTTCCCAGTAACTTGACCTCCATGTTGTCCAGTCCGATGTGCACTCCAGTGTCCACCCCCAGGCCCACCGTGGCCTTCAGGGGTCCTGCAGTGGCTGAAGCACTGACCACCTCTGCCTTGGCCATGGCCCCAGCACCCACGATCGTATACCCCACACCAGCGCTGGCGTTCGGGCCTTTGGCCTCCGCATCAAACATGCCCCACTCTGCGCTGGCTTTGCCAACTCCAGCCTCAGCCATGACCCCTCCACGAGGTACGCGATTCCCTGGCTTATTCTCAAATCCAGATTGATAGACTCCTGCCGAAGCGTAGGTTGTCTTGGTTTCGGCCATTCCTGGACGGTCAAAGGTGTCAATCACGTCCAGAAAGCCACTTACATTGGCTCCGACACTGGCTTTGGCACCAAGAGAGGCATTGGCCTTCAGGCATTCAAGGGGTCCTGCAGTGAATGTAGCAACGTCCACCCCTGCCCTGGCCTTGGCCCCAACACCCATGCCCATCAAGCCCACACCAGCGCTGGCGTGCCGGCCAGCCTCTACACCGTACCAGCCATAGGATTTCGAGCTTGTTCTTTTTGCCTACCTTCCATTTCACCCATTGGACAAGGAAACAAACTGAGTTGTGAAGTGAGAGGAAGTGTGTTGTTTCTATCCAGTAAGAGATTTCTGAAACAAATAGAGGGAGAATGAATCAAAAATAAATTATAATGAACTAAATTGTGTTTTTTCCAAATTGAACTTTCTACTTTCTCTGTCCATATGTGTTATACCCTAACTGAGCTCTTATCTCTGTAGCTGCCCTGAACTAATCGCATCGCCGTAATAAAATCATGTTAAATATTGACTTAAGAACGTCTTCATAATCAACTTTTACTTTCATGCTGTGTCACATTAAAGAAATCAAATCTAACATAACATAACAAATATTTTATCAAATAGGCTTACACGACCTCCAGGTTCTACTATCTTAATGTCCAATATTCATCGTGAATGAAAGTGTTTTGTAGTTTTCCAAAAGTTATTTTCAGAAAGAACAAAACACACAACCAGACTTGTACTTGCTAAAAGTCATTAAAATGTTAACGTGACGTAATGAAAGTGTATTAGATCAAATCATTACCTTGTGTCATATGAAGTGGAGGGAGAATGAATAAAACATTTATAATAATGAACTAAATTGTGTTCTTTTCAAAATTGAACTTTCTCTTTCCATATGTGTTTATACCCTAACTGAGCTCTTATCTCTGTAGCTGGCTTGAACTAATCGCATCGTCATCAACGTCTTCATAATCAACTTTTACTTTCATACTGTGTCACATTAAAGAAATAAAATAAAATTTAGGATGAATACAGGTAAAGTGGGACACGTTCAGAAAAATGGCTGCCATATAATCACACATGATACCTTTAGTCTCCCTTAAACTATTTATAAGTAAAAAACATGAAAGACCAAACACAGGAAACATGAGTCTTCTTTGACCCTCTGCTGACCACACCCCACATTGTCTTTGTTGATATTGGTAGTGGGACACCTATACTGTCAAACTGGGACAGAATAACTTTCTATTTAAGAATTACATTTATGTATTTTTCTCTAATGTTTCTATTATATTTTATCCCAAGGTTCTTCCCTTTGAGCCTGTGGAGAGGTAAGTATCTGGGTCTAGAGTGTGGAGAGGTAAGTATCTGGGTCTAGAGTGTGGAGAGGTAAGTATCTGGGTCTAGAGTGTGGAGAGGTATCTGTCTGGAAGCTAATGAAGAACCACAATGAAAGTATGAAACCGTAGGTTTGTCTTTTAATCATTTCAACATAACACATGACAAGTCAAAGATACACGTACTGTAGGTCTGCTGTTGTGTTCTTTCTTTGGATCAACCAATATGCAAACCTGTCACTTCACATCCCAGCGACTGGCTGCATGTGAGATACGTAACAAAAAAAGGCAACATTCCTTTTTCTCTGCACTATATCTTTATACAACTCTCCCTGTAGTAGATCAACTCCATGCTATGTAAAATATAGTGTAAGGATGAATGAAAACATGTCATTGTTGTTTGTTTCACCTTTGTTCCAGAATTGTCTGTGATAGCGAGTACTAAAAACAAAGGGCTAAACAAGATACACAAAAACCTTGGAATGCAGACTTACATTAAGCTAGAAATATATCAAACTAATACATGGGTGTCCTCTGCTTTACACAGTACCCAGTTTCTCACTAAAAAGCAAAAAAAGAAGCATTATTTAAATCCAATCGATTTTCTGACTCAGATCCTTAAATTCCCTTAGAGGTGAGTTTCGCTCCTGCTAGAATGGAGGTGAGGATAAGTGCATCTAACCCTAACCCTAACCCTAACTTAACCCTAACCCTAAGTGCATCTAACCCTAACCCTAACCTAACCCTAACCCTAACCCTAAGTGCATCTAACCCTAACCCTAACCTAACCCTAACCCTAGCCCTAACCCTAACCCTGAGGATAAGTGCATCTAACCCTAACCCTAACCCTAACCCTAGCAGGAGCACCTGGTCACATCAACACACAGCCCCCACACTGACTCCTGTCTACAGAAACACTACGTAGAGACTTTGAAGGTCACAGACACTACATAAAGACTATGTAGGTCTACATATAGACTACATAGAGAACTGTGATGTTCTGGGAAACTGCATCACTCAGAGAGCTCAGTATATTCCATGTACGCACCATCGATGCTTATAAACTCTGGGAACTGGTTAAAGAAGCGGTGATGCTTTTGGAGTCTTGATGTATGTCTGAAACAGTTCCTCTGAACTAAGAGTTCCTCAGAAGCTTCTGCTAATTCTGTTGAGTTCAACAGTGTGTGACCTTGAGGGGCTTTGGCCCTGCAGCAGCTGGCCTTATGACATGGGGAAAGGTATAGCTTAGAGCATAGGGTGACTAGAGGACAGAGGGATGAGGGTGACTAGAGGACAGAGGGATGAGGGTGACTAGAGGACAGAGGGATGAGGGTGACTAGAGGACAGAGGGATGAGGGTGACTAGAGGACAGAGGGATGAGGGTGACTAGAGGACAGAGGGATGAGGGAGACTGGAGGACAGAGGGATGAGGGAGACTGAAGGACAGATGGATGAGGGTGACTGAAGGACAGAGGGATGAGGGTGACTGGAGGACAGAGGGATGAGGGTGACTGAAGGACAGAGGGATGAGGGTGACTGGAGGACAGAGGGATGAGGGTGACTGGAGGACAGAGGGATGAGGGAGACTGGAAGACAGAGGGATGAGGGAGACTGGAGGACAGAGGGATGAGGGAGACTGGAAGACAGAGGGATGAAGGAGACTGGAAGACAGAGGGATGAGGGAGACTGGAAGACAGAGGGATGAGGGAGACTGGAGGACAGAGGGATGAGGGAGACTGGAGGACAGAGGGATGAGGGTGACTGAAGGACAGAGGGATGAGGGTGACTGGAGGACAGAGGGATGAGGGAGACTGAAGGACAGAGGGATGAGGGTGACTGAAGGACAGAGGGATGAGGGAGACTGGAAGACACTGTGGAGTCCAGCAGCTCTGACAGTAGTAGTGTTGATGTGTATTTACAGTCTTTGGCTGTAGAAACAACAGAGATGAGGACCCAGAGCAGGGCAAGAACAGCTGCAGGACGACGTTAGTGAAAGATCTATCAAAAATACTGTTATTCTTTTGGAGGACAAAACAAAAAAGACACATAAATTGATAAAATCTACACTTACTAATGGCACATAGATGTACAGGATCAAATACAAAATTAAAAACCTTTGAACATATAAGCTGAAGAAAACCAATACTCTTTTTAAGGTAGAAAGTGCTCGATAAGATCACAGAACCCTAGGGAGGACAAACCCAACACATGCTAACAGCTTCTCCTTTTCCATTTTAGATTTTTAGAAATAAATGATTTTAATCATTTTATTTTCAGATAAAATATAATTGTTCAATTTGATTGCTACAAATTCGCCTGACGTCTAAAACCTTCTATTCGAAAAACAAAAGTAAGAATCTTGTCTTTTAAGTATATCAAAATTCCTATGTAGTTACTGTATATAGGTCAGGAAGGCTGAAGAAGGTGCGCACACGTTTGTCAGGATCAGTCATCATTTTGATTCTCACATGTCAATCATTCACATCATTCATAAGAGAATCATGTGGTTTCCAGGGGGGTGACTAATAATAAGTGTCATACTAAGCTTTGGGGCATCCATACCTCTCTGGGTTTTACCTAGCAACACTCTTGTCTGGCTCCCATTGGTTGGTGTTATCTGTGTTAACCAATCAGAGTGTGTTTATGGTAAAGCCTGTAGGTAGGTGGAAACTCCAAGCTCCGCCCTTTTCCATTAGACCTATAGCATGTCTTTATGGTCCAAGGGCAGAGATTAGAGTGTATCTTCAAACCACCTCTGCTACACTCATGTCATAAACACATCAGCTGATGGAGGTAAAAGGGCCACCATCAAATAATGAGACTAAAGTATCAATGGCAACATCAGAAACAGACTCAGCGATGTGTCGCGCTGCGTGGAGCTTCTTCTCCCCAGGTTTTGGTAAAGAAAACAAAAATGAGGTGATGTGTTGTGTTGTTTTTCAAGATCCTGTTTTAACAAACAGAAAATAATAATAATATCATGTGACAAACTAACAGACAACATGTAAGACGTATCAACATCAGAGCCAGAGGTCTCCTGCTTTGAATGTCAAAGACCCTCCCCTCCTCCCCCATCCCTTTCTCTGTCCCCCTCACCCGTCCTCAAAACCCTGATCCTCTGAATGGAAGAAGCAGTGAGCAGAGAGGAGACAGGAGAGAGGAGAAGGAGAGCAGAGAGGAGCAGGAGTGCGGGGTTAGGGTTATCTTGTGCAGGTTTCAGCTTCCTGTACACCTCGACATGTTCTAGTGGTCTACAGCTGGGTTGGCCAGCTGTAGCTAAAAGCAGCAATATGTTTTGTACTGTCCTTGTGGATATGGTAGAACTTTTGTTATCGTATTTCTTTTCCTTAGCAACTGTAGGTAGTCTCCCAGGAGTTTCTGCTACGCCAGGTTAGGGGAGCACAGACAAGGTGCAAAGTCTGGTAGGACCACCCAGTCCACGAGGGCCTTCTCCAAACGTCAGTTTGTTGCCTGCGTTGTGATACACACAGGTGCTCCCACCCAATGACAGAACATTGTCCTTCAAGCTGGCGTCATGTTCGGTACACAACACACAACAGGAGCATCTTTCACTTTCATCCCTTTGGGCTTGGGTTGTGATAGGCTGCTGAGCATGGGTCTGACCAATAGCATGAGACCTTACTGAATTGTGGCCAATGGCATCACAGCTTAACAAGCGGCTGGACACTGGATTTAGAGCAAAAATAAAAGGGGGTTATGTTGAAACTGTGTAGCCTAGCATTGTTGGTTGTTCTTTGCAGCACTCCTATGAGATTTTTAAAGAATCTATTTCAAATCCTAACACTCTTCTTATGCCACTAACAGCCTATGACACGTCCACAGTTCCTATTCTAAAATGAAGAACAGGACAGAGGAAGGAATATAGTACAGAAACCTAAAAGGGAAAACTAATACTTCATCCATTTCTGATCAATAAAATGCAAGATACACCTGCCGGACATCATTAACATCATCACCTTTCAATGAATCTACCTAAATACACTGAGATAAAAGCAATTATAATATTCATTTCTGATGAGATATATCGTACACTGCAATAACATCACAACACGTTTTCCTTGACTGTCATCGCCATTTCTGTTCTGCTATTCACATATGTCAGGGTTATGATCAGGGTTATCATTATCATATTATCATTATCATATTATCATTACCTTACATCTCTAAACAACTGCCTGAAATATATATGTATATATTTTTTTACGTGTTTCTCCTAAATATATATATATCTTTTAGATAATATACGGCAGGTGAGACAGCGATGTAACATTGTATTTGAAATCGTAGTTGTCATGGAGACCATGAGGGGGTGATTGGTGTGTGGAAGGTGGCTGGAGGAGAGATGACCCTCAGGTCAAGGTTAGGACATGTTTGCTGGCATGTGACAAGGACAATAAAATACAGGTCAATGTCCCTTTACACTGGCCAGGGTTAGGCCAGATGAGATCTACCCTGGTCAGGATGACAGCCTGGGTCAGATCTAGCCTGGTCAGGATGACAGCCTGGGTCAGATCTACCCTGGTCAGGATGACAGCCTGGGTCAGATCTAGCCTGGTCAGGATGACAGCCTGGGTCAGATCTACCCTGGTCAGGATGATGACAGCCTGGGTCAGATCTACCCTGGTCAGGATGAGGTCAGCCTGGGTCAGATCTACCCTGGTCAGGATGAGGTCAGCCTGGGTCAGATCTACCCTGGTCAGGATGAGGTCAGCCTGGGTCAGATCTACCCTGGTCAGGATGAGGTCAGCCTGGGTCAGATCTACCCTGGTCAGGATGACAGCCTGGGTCAGATCTACCCTGGTCAGGATGACAGCCTGGGTCAGATCTACCCTGGTCAGGATGACAGCCTGGGTCAGATCTACCCTGGTCAGGATGACAGCCTGGGTCAGATCTACCCTGGTCAGGATGACAGCCTGGGTCAGATCTACCCTGGTCAGGATGACAGCCTGGGTCAGATCTACCCTGGTCAGGATGAGGTCAGCCTGGGTCAGATCTACCCTGGTCAGGATGAGGTCAGCCTGGGTCAGATCTACCCTGGTCAGGATGATGACAGCCTGGGTCAGATCTAGCCTGGTCAGGATGACAGCCTGGGTCAGATCTACCCTGGTCAGGATGAGGTCAGCCTGGGTCAGATCTACCCTGGTCAGGATGATGACAGCCTGGGTCAGATCTACCCTGGTCAGGATGATGACAGCCTGGGTCAGATCTACCCTGGTCAGGATGACAGCCTGGGTCAGATCTACCCTGGTCAGGATGAGGTCAGCCTGGGTCAGATCTACCCTGGTCAGGATGATGACAGCCTGGGTCAGATCTACCCTGGTCAGGATGATGACAGCCTGGGTCAGATCTACCCTGGTCAGGATGAGGTCAGCCTGGGTCAGATCTACCCTGGTCAGGATGATGACAGCCTGGGTCAGATCTACCCTGGTCAGGATGATGTCAGCCTGGGTCAGATCTACCCTGGTCAGGATGATGACAGCCTGGGTCAGATCTACCCTGGTCAGGATGATGACAGCCTGGGTCAGATCTACCCTGGTCAGGATGACAGCCTGGACGTGTCTCTCAGGCTGCTACTGAAGGAGGTGTACTGAACCAACGCTGCTTCCTCAACAGGAGAGATCAGGACGCCTGGTACTAGATATCTTGCTATTTTATTCCAATAAAGATTAATGGAAGGCATAAAAAAACGTTTGTGTTTTTTTTAACTACGGGTACATCAGAGCTGGGTCTGGGGTAGGACTGGGCTGGGGCTGGGAAGAGCTGGGACTGGGACGACCCACTGGGATGGGGCTAGAGATGGGCTGGGATAGTACTGGGCTGGTTTGGGGCTGGACTGGGCTGAGGCCTGGGTCTTGCTGCAGGACTAGGTCCAACTGCAGGACTGGGTCCAGCTCGGAGCCGTCACTGGAAGGCTTGGTGGAAGCGAGGCAGCGTGGTGGTGCTGAGGCTGGAGCTGAAGACTGGAGGGAGGGGCTGCAGGGGCCCCAGTGCCCCCGTGGCACCCAGGCCCCCTGCAGGGCCCCCAAGCTCCTGAGGTTGCAGCTGCAGAGAGGTAAGGGAGGCGGAGCCGGATGCTGCTGCCAGCTGGGCCTCTGCGGCGTGCAGGGAGGAGGAAGAGGAGGAGGAGGAAGAGGAGGAGGCTGCCGACGAGGTGTAGCCCATCACCATTCCTCCGGCGCTCATGGGGGCGCTGTAGGGAGGCAGGTTGAAGGGCAGGAAGCTGAGGAGGTGGGAGAAGTCCATGTTAGCAGCACACAGAGACTCGGACATCACGGCAGGGCTCTTGGACAGAAGGGCGTCCCCGCATAGGTCATCTGGCAGGCCGGCCGAAGGCTCCAGCCCCTCTTTGGGGGGCGAAGCAGCAGCAAGTGGGTCTGCAGAGTGGGCCCCAGGCGAGGGGGCCCCGGGGAGGCCGCTCTGCAGATCCATGAGGAAGCTCTCCATCTCCACCTTGAGAGGCTTTTCCAGCAGATATGAGGTAGATCCCAGCTGGTACTTAGGGGGGGGTGGGAGGGGCTGGGGCCCTTGGGCGGGCAGGGGCGGGGAGTGGTGGTGGTGGTGGTGGTGGTGATGATGGTGATGGTGGTGAGGGTGGTGAGGGAGGTGGTGGGGGTGGAGGGACGTGGGGGGGTCCATGTGGCAGCCCATGCCCATAGCGGCAGACAGGGAGCTGGGCATGAGGGAGGGGTGGTGCCCCCCTCCGGGGCTGGGCAGGGGCTGGAGGTGGTGGGGGTTGTACATGCCCATAGGGAAGGCCGTCCCGCCGGGGAAGGGCTTGGCCATGAGGGGGTCCTTGGTGGAGCTCATGCTGCACATCATGGGGCTGAGCTCCTCCTTGATGGGTCCAGACCCCAGCAGCCCCAGCAGGTCTGGCGGCTCTGTCTTGATCTTCAGCAGCTCCTGGGAGTGGCTCTTCTTCACGTGTCTCGTGAGGTGGTCCTTCCTGCCAAAGCGCTGGGCGCAGTACTGGCACAGGAAGTCCTTGCGTCCCGTGTGCACCACCATGTGGCGGCGGACGTCCTTGCGCGTGTAGAAGCGGCGGTCGCAGTGGTCGCAGGGGTGCTTCTTCTCCTTGGCGCCGCCCGACGACTTCCCCGAATGGCTCTTCAGGTGCTCCAGCAGCGCCGGCGTGCTCTCGTAGCTCTGCAGGCACACCTTGCAGGTGAGGTCCCCTGCTGTGGCTGAGTGCATGGCCACATGGCGCTTGTAGCCCAGCTTGGTGTTGTAGTGCTTCCCACAGTCCTGGCAGCGGAAGGCCTCCTTGTTTGGGTCGTGGGTCTGAAGGTGGTTTTTCAGGTGGTCCTTGCGGTGGAACATCTTCTCGCAGAACGAACACTGGTGAGTCTTCTGAGGGGAGTGTGTGGCCATATGCCTGCGCAGGGGAGAGGGGGAGACAGGGGAGAGGGAGGGAAGAGAGAGGGGAAGGGTGGAGGGAGAAGGACAAATGTCAAAGAGGAAAATGGACAGATCAGGAATTATGTTTAATAATTTACTCATTTAGCAGATGCTTTTATCCTAGGGGACGAACCAGGGGGGAAATATATAGTGAAGCGTATAACCCTAACCACTGAGCTTTACTCATCCATATAGTTTAATGTAAATATTTACGACATGCATTATTGGGTGAATAAAAGTGAATGTTGGAATGTGAACCATCATTGCTGTGCCGTGTCTGGTAGAAGAGATGTTACAGTACACTGTTTGGTAGTAGATATGTTACTTTACACTGTGTCTGGTAGAAGAGATGTTACTTTACACTGTGTCTGGTAGCTGAGATGTTACTTTACATTGTATCTGGTAGTAGACGTGTTACTTTACACTGTGCCTGGTAGAAGAGATGTTACATTACACTGTGTCTGGTAATGGAGATGTGGTTACTTTGCACTGTGCCTGGTAAATACAGACCGTTCTTTGACTCAAAATACTGTCAGAACCGTGATCTGCTGTTGTTTCTATTTGCATTGTTGTAGTTTGTTTGCAGTGTTGGATGAAGGTACCTTAGGAGATTTTACTTTACACTGTGTCTGGTAGTAGATATGTTACTTTACACTGTGTCTGGTAGCTGAGATGTTACTTTACACTGTGTCTGGTAGTAGATATGTTACTTTACACTGTGTCTGGTAGGTGAGATGTTACTTTACACTGTGTCTGGTAGCTGAGATGGTACTTTACACTGTGTCTGGTAGTAGAGATGTGGTTACTTTGCACTGTGCCTGGTAAATACAGACTGTTCCTCAACTCTGACTTGAAATACTGTTAGAACCTTGATCTGCTGTTGTTTCTATCTGCATTGTTGTAGCTTGTTTGCAGTGTTGGATGAAGGTACCTTAGGAGCTTGTATTTGGAGCTGAAGGACTTGGAGCAGTGATGCTGAGAGCAGAGAAACGCCTTCTCTTCACTCCTCTCTTCCCTCTCCGTCTCTCTCTCTCTCTGAGAAGGGTGGAGCTTCTCTCCGCGGTGACAGAGTGAGTGAAGCCGGAGCTTCTCCTGACAGCCAATCAGAACCCCACACAACGGACACTCCTTCCCACTGCCTCCTCTCTCTTCCCTCACTTTCTCCCTCTCTCTCCCCCTCTCCCTCTCTCGCTCTCTCTCTCTCTCCGTCCGTGGCAGGGCGGTTTCCCCGTACAGTTTGGCGGCGGCGTTGGGGGCGTGGCTTGCGGCGTCTCTGCACTGCTCTTCGTCCGGCGTGATCAGGGCGGTATAATGGCGGCGTTGGGCATCAGCTGCGGCTGCTGCCATGGCAGCCCTAGGGTGCCGTTGCCATGGAGACGCGGCCGTGTTTCGCCCTGACCCTACCTATCGGGCGCTACGTGGGCGTGGCTGTAGCCAGGGGGGACGGAGCGAGGTAGGATTGTTTGAAGGGTTGTTATTGGTGGAGGGGTTATTCTCAGTCTCCTAGAGGAAAGCAAATAAAGAACATAGGTAAGAGGAACACAATTTTAAGATGGTTATCTCAAGGTTAGGGTTATCTCAATACAGACATCTCTGAGTTAGGTCATCTCAAGGTTAGGGTTACCTCAGTACAGACATCTCTAAATTAGGTTATCCCAGGGTTGGGGTTATCTCAGTGTTATGGTTATCTCCACACGGTTATCTCAGTTACTTATAGGAAAGGAACTCACCTGTATTGTAGTATCTGATCTTCCTCCAGCCTCCCCTCGTCCTCCCTCTCGCTCTTCTTCTCTCTCTCTCTCTCTCTGTCTCTCTCCTCCTCCTCCTCCTCCTCCTCCTCCTCCTCCTCCTCCTCACCCTGTACCAACAGCTATGGTTGGGGGTGAGTGGGGAATAGTGTTCTGCATCCTTAATGCCCTGAGAGAGGAAAACAAAGTTCAAAAGTTCAGAACAGTCACTCTCTACCAGGGTCAACATGCCCAGAACAGTCACTCTCTACCAGGGTCAACATGCCCAGAACAGTCACTCTCTACCAGGGTCAACATGCCCAGAACAGTCACTCTCTACCAGGATCAACATGCCCAGAACATGTAAACATGTTAGCTGTGTTTCTTGATCCTGGAGTGCAGTTGCCTGTTTCCACCACTAGGTTTCACTGTAGGCTGTGTGGATGTGTGTCTTCAGACAACAGTGGGGAACACAAGAGAAGCTTTGAGTGACTGTATACATGTGTGCACATGTTATGAAAGTGGGAAAGGCTAATTATTAAGAAAACTGAGCAAAACATGTGTACATACACACACCCTCTAACAGACACACACAAACATACAGACACAAGTGCACACACGGTCACACACACAAGGCCTCAAACGTGTTTTTCCAAACCTGCGTAACCCTAACAACCCTACCAGCTGTGGGACTATACCAGCTACTCCAGCTTGAAAACAGAATCAGAGCTCAAGTTAGGGTCAGTGGTCAGGGTCAGAATGTTGCAATCTCTCCTGTTCAGCTCTGACCTTATGGGCCAATCCTCTTCCTCCACACTGACCTTATGGGCCAATCCTCTTCCTCCACACTGACCTTATGGGCCAATCCTCTTCCTCCACACTGAACAGTCATGTAGCACCAGCACATTTCAACATGGGTGACATGACAGTGTACACACACACACACACACAAGGCATACATGTGTGTGTGTGTGTTAAGTGGATGTGACAGCCATGGCATGGTGTTCAGGTCGTAACCCAGCAGGGGTGATAAGGGGGTGATACACTTCCTATTGAGTGTGTTTGAGGGGTGTGTGTGTGTAAGTGGGGGTGGTGTGTGTGGGGGTTTGTGAGGGGGGGTGGTGTGTGAGGGGGGGTGGTGTGTGTGTGAGGGGGGGGGGTGGTGTGTGTGCTAGTGACCACCTCAGGGTGGGTGTATTGGGGCAACCTACACAGCGACACACCCTCCCTCCCCCATTTCCCTCCCTACCCCCTCTCCCAGGGTCAGGGTTAACATATAGGGTGAGGAGGTGAGGAGGAGCAGGAGTGACAGGGGGAGGGAGGTTTGGAGGAGCAGGAGTGACTGGGGGAGGGAGGTGTGGAGGAGCAGGATTGACAGGGGGAGGGAGGTGTGGAGGAGCAGGAGTGACAGGGGAGGGAGGTGTGGAGGAGCAGGAGTGACAGGGGGAGGGAGGTGTGGAGGAGCAGGAGTGACGGGGGAGGGAGGTGTGGAGGAGCAGGAGTGACAAGGGGAGGGAGGTGTGGAGGAGCAGGAGTGACAGGGGGAGGGAGGTGTGGAGGAGCAGGAGTGACAGAGGAGGGAGGTGTGGAGGAGCAGGAGTGACAGGGGGAGGGAGGTGTGGAGGAGCAGGATTGACAGGGGGAGGGAGGTGTGGAGGAGCAGGAGTGACAGGGGAGGGAGGTGTGGAGGAGCAGGAGTGACAGGGGGAGGGAGGTGTGGAGGAGCAGGAGTGACGGGGGGAGGGAGGTGTGGAGGAGCAGGAGTGACAGGAGGAGGGAGGTGTGGAGGAGTAGGAGTGACAGGGGGAGGGAGGTGTGGAGGAGCAGGAGTGACAGAGGAGGGAGGTGTGGAGGAGCAGGAGTGACAGGGGGAGGGAGGTGTGGAGGAGCAGGATTGACAGAGGAGAGAGGTGTGGAGGAGCAGGAGTGACGGGGGGAGGGAGGTGTGGAGGAGCAGGAGTGACGGGGGGAGGGAGGTGTGGAGGAGCAGGAGTGACAGGGGGAGGGAGGTGTGGGGGAGCAGGAGTGACAGGGGAGGGAGGTGTGGAGGAGCAGGAGTGACAGAGGAGGGAAATGTGGAGGAGCATGAGTGACGGGGGGAGAGAGGTGTGGAGGAGCAGGAGTGACAGGGGGAGGGAGGTGTGCAGGAGCAGGAGTGACAGGGGAGGGAGGTGTGGAGGAGCAGGAGTGACAGAGGGAGGGAGGTGTGGAGGAGCAGGAGTGACAGGGGGAGGGAGGTGTGGAGGAGCAGGAGTGACAGGGGAGGGAGGTGTGGAGGAGCAGGAGTGACAGAGGGAGGGAGGTGTGGAGGAGCAGGAGTGACAGGGGGAGAGAGGTGTGGAGGAGCAGGAGTGACAGGGGGAGGGAGGTGTGGAGGAGCAGGAGTGACGGGGGGAGGGAGGTGTGGAGGAGCAGGAGTGACAGGGGAGGGAGGTGTGGAGGAGCAGGAGTGACAGGGGGAGGGAGGTGTGGAGGAGCAGGAGTGACAGGGGGAGGGAGGTGTGGAGGAGCAGGAGTGACAGGGGAGGGAGGTGTGGAGGAGCAGGAGTGACAGGGGGAGGGAGGTGTGGAGGAGCAGGAGTGACGGGGGGAGGGAGGTGTGGAGGAGCAGGAGTGACAGGGGGAGGGAGGTGTGGGGGAGCAGGAATGACGGGGGGAGGGAGGTTTGGAGGAGCAGGAGTGACGGGGGGAGGGAGATATGGAGGAGCAGGAGTGACAGGGGAGGGAGCATTTCACAGCATTTCATCCAGTCTTTTACGCTTCCATTCTCCATGTTTAACCAATATCCCTGCCTCTTCCCTCTTTTCCTCTCTCCCTCATATCTCTCCTCCCCTCCCTCCCCTCATGTGTCCTCCCCTACCTCCCCTCATCCCTCTCTTCAGAAAGACATTAAGTTTCAGGTCCTCTTCCTCCAGGAAAGGGTTGTGACCATAGGTACAATGTAGAGAAACGTGTTACTGTGTGTTTGTCTGTGTGCATGTGAGTATGTGTGTGTGTGAGTGAGAAAGAGAGAATATGGAGAGAGAGCAAAGAGGATGAGGGCAGAAATGGGTGGAGCTGTTCTGTGCCAAACTTCTGTGCCATCTTCCCAACAGTTAGACCTAACCTGGCAGGTGTGTGTGTGTGTGGGGGGGGGGCTGGAATGTGGCCGAACAAACATTCTTTCTAGACTAGTCTGGCTTAAGGTCCTCCTCTATTACTCTCCTCCTTCCCTCCTCCTGTCTCCCTTTCTTCTTTCCTCCTCCTCTCTCCTCTCCTCTTCCTTCTCTCCTCTCCCTCCTCCTCTCGTCCTCTCCTCCTCTTCTTCTCCTCCTCCTCTCTCCTCTCCTCCTCTCCCTCCTCCTCTCTCCTCTCCCTCCACCTCTCTCCTCTCCTCCTCCTCTCCCTCCTCCTCTCCTCCTCCTCTCCTCCTCTCCCTCCTCCTCTCCCTCCTCCTCTCCTCCTCCTCTCCTCCTCTCCCTCCTCCTCTCCTCTCCTCTCCCTCCTCTCCTCTCCCTCCTCCTCTCCCTCCTCCTCTCTCCTCTCCTCCTCCTCTCCCTCCTCCTCTCCTCCTCTCCCTCCTCCTCTCCTCCTCCTCTTCTCCTCCTCCTCTCTCCTCTCCTCTCCCTCCTCCTCTCCCTCCTCCTTCTCTCCCCTGTTAGTGTAGGGGGAAGGACAGCTAGCCAAATAATAAGTGCACATGCATGTGTGTTCTCATGCGCAAGTGCACGTGTGTGTGTATGCGTGTCTGTGAGTGTGTATCTACGTGTGTGTGTGTGTGTATCTGTATGTAAGTGTGTAAATGTGTGTTTGTGTGTGTGTGAGTGAGTGTGTGTGGAGGAGGTTTAGGGGAAGCCCTTCTGCCTGGGAGTCCCATAGTGACACAGCAGCAGTAGGCACTCTGCCAGCAGGCTCCATGCCAACACTCTCCATCTCCCTCTCTCCTTCTCTCTTTATCCTTCTCTCTCTCCATCTCCCTCTCTCCTTCTCTCTCTCCATCTCCCTCTCTCCTTCTCACTCTCCATCTCCCTCTCTCCTTTTCTCTCTCATTCTCCCTCTCTCCTTCTCTCTCTCCTTCTCTCTCTCCATCTCCTTCTCTCCTTGTCTCTCTCCTTGTCTTTCTCCATCTTCCTCTCTCCTTTCCTCTCTCCTTCTCCTTCTCTCTCTCTCCTCTCCCTCCATCTCCCTCTCTCCATCTCCCTCTCTCCTTTTCTCTCTCCTTCTCCCTCTTTCCTCTCTCTCCTTCTCTCTCTCCATCTCCTCTCCTTGTCTATCTCCATCTTCCTCTCTCTTTCCCTCTCTCCTTCTCTCTCTCCCTCTCTCTTCTCTCTCCTTCTCTCTTTCCTTCTCTCTCTCCTTCCCTCTCTCCATCTCCTCTCTTTCTGTCTTTCCATCTCTCTCTCCTTCTCTCTCTCCATCTCTCCTACTCACTCTCCTTCTCTCTCTCATTCCCTCTTTCCTTCTCTCCTTCTCTCTCCATCTCCCTTTCTCCTTTTCTCTCTCCATCTGTCTCTCTCCTTCCTCCTTTTCTGTCTCCTTCTCTCTCTCGGTCTCTCTGTGCTCCCTAAAAGGTGCTTACAACTACAGCCGTGTGCTGGTGTGTGCTTGCGTTTGTGTATGGGTGTCTAAGTGAGTGTGTGTGTGCTTGTGTGTGTGTGTATGTGAGTGTGTGTGGCTGTGTGTGTGCGAGTGTGTTTGAGTGGGGGGGTTTAAGAGTGTGTGTGTGTGTATGTGTGTGTGTGAATGAGTGTGTGTGTTTTAGTGGGAGTGTGCATGAATGTGTGTGTGTGTGTGTGTGTGTCCACTGGGACAGCCTCTCTACCTCTAACCCTAACCCTAACCCTCTATGTCAGCAACAAACAAAGTCTAAGTTTGGCAACGTCAGCTCAGCCTTAGACAACAGCTCGGGTTAACACTGTTCAGCAGCCTGACCACCAGGCTCCACCAGGCTCCACTCTCTATCTCCCTCTTCCCTCTCTCTCTCCCCCACCTCTCTCTCTCTCTCCCCCTCCCCCTCTCTCTCCCCCTCCCCCTCTCTCTCTCCCCCTCTACTTTCCTTTCCTTGTGGTCTCTGTGTACAATACTTTAAAGATCAGGAGGGGTAGGAGGATGGGGGGACAGAGGGATGGAGAGAGGGCTTGACTTGCAATAAAACATGTGGGGAATCACCTGGAGACTCCATACAGTCCTATCATTACCATCATTACCATTGGGGTGTGCTTGCCTTCGGCGAGCACAAACCAGTGTTCTCTCTCATATATATTATTATCAATATTGTTTCTCTTCACATCCCTAAGCCTCAGTCAATATTTGGACTACATAGACAACGTCGAGGTCCTGATTGAGTTACTTGTATTTTTATTTACGTTCCGTTGCACAGTGTAGGGGGTTACAACGTTTTTGTGGCAAAAATGTCTTCTGTTAACGAAGGGTACTCTGTGCCAGCCTACATCACTACGTCAGCACACGTTAGCAACGACGCATGGATACAACGTGATAGAGACGTTCTAGCACGCAAATTGGAGCTTGGATTACGAGTGAAAAATACCACCCCAGCCATCTCGGATTTTTGAGTGCGGGTCGCCCGTGAGACCGCCTAGTCTTAGGCGGCAGCCATGCTAGAAAGAGTCACAGTAGTATTTTCGTAATTTTATAATTTGGTCAATTCTAAACCAGAAAACAGAAGGAGGGCAATGTAATGACTATATTGTGAAGACAGCCAGGTGGTGGATACAAAAATATGCCCCCAAAAACATAAATAAGTTTGACATTAGCGCCGGAAATGAGAACGTTTCTTTTGACATAAAGTTTAGCTGTAATTTCGAAGACAGTACACACCATAGATATATATATATATTCACCATAGATCTATGGTGTGTATTGAGGCGGTCTCACTCAAATTCTTTAGCTAAAGATATGGCGATTGCGAAGACAGCCAGAGGGTCAGCATATTTTTGTAATTTGTGTCAAACTTGGAATTTGAGTGAGACTGCATCTTGTTTTGACGTTAGCCTCAGAGTCGGACTCGGTCGCCCACTGGCAGTGTATAGTACTGTCCTCATTTCCGGGGATTTCAAACAATCTTGAAAATGTCACTAGAAGGGAGAAACTTAAGGGGACGGACCCACCTGCAACCGACACAAGCAGGCACACCCTACAATTTCCCCAGAAATTGTACTCTCTCTAGTTATTCTTTTATTGTTGCTTTGGCAATATTGACGTATTTTATATATTTTTTGCCAATAAAGCCTTTTTTGAACTTAACTGACAGAGAGAAAGAGAGAGAGAGAGAAAGGATGTTAGTTTTCCCCTGGATCACAATGACTCTTATTGAGAGACTTGTTGCTCTTGTTGGTTTGTAGTAACTGTCTTAAAATTATTGTACTCGCTGTGAAATATATTATTGTTGCTTGCTTTTTCCACAGGTACACTCTTGCACTTTTGAGGTTATTGCTGTTTAATTGTAACTTGTCTAACTACATGCTCTTATTGTTCTTCCCTTTGGGACTTATTTGGTTTCACAATGTATGTTTCATGTTTGGCTACCCGCAATGTTTGGGGCTTTCTCGTTGTTATGATCAGTAACCTATGCACTTTTGTAAAACTCTCTCTTGGAAGTCGCTTTGGATAAAAGCGTTTGCTAAATGCATAAATGTAAATGTAAAGGAAGGGAGAGAGGGAGGGAGGAGTGGAGAGGAGAGAGAGGAGGGGGAGGGGAGAAGGGGGAGAGGAGAGAGAGGAGAGGATACAGAGGAGGGGAGGCGGGTCACGTGAATAAGTCCAGCAGAGTTTTATAATAGATGTGTGTGTGTGTGTGTGTGTGTGTGTGTGTGTGTGTGTAGCTGCAGTCCCCTCTTGTACTGGAGAGGCGAAGGCTGGATGAATCTCTCTGCAACAGAACAGCCTTTGTTGCCTATTCACTGAACTCCATCTCACTTTATCATACAATTAGGACAGCTTTCACACCACCCAGCACAGAAAGACCTTCAGTCACACTGAAGCGAGAGAGAGAGAGAGAGAGAGAGAGAGAGAGAGAGACAGAGAGAGAGAGAGAGAGAGAGAGAGAGAGAGAGAGAGAGAGAGCGGGAGAGAGAGAGAGAGAGGATAGAAGAAAGGAAAAGAGAGGATATAAAAGAGCAGGATACTTGAGGTCAGTGTGAGAAAGAGGATGAAAGAAAGGAGAGATGACAGTAAAGAGGGAAGATGAATCAGAACTAAGATATGGATTATTATGGTCTATACTGTGTCTACCCTCTCACTCTTTTACCTGCCCATTTAAACTATTCCTTTCTTCTTTCTCCCTCTCGCTCGCTCCGTCTTTCTTTCTTCCTCTCTCTCTGTATCAGGTTTCCTGTGATTCGCTGACTCAACTGACAGCAACTCTGGGTTGGTGCACGCTGAACCAATTATATGGCAGATCAAAGTCACATGACTTCCTGTCCAGCAGAGATGTGTGTACCTGTTACATCTAAAGAGAGAGGGGAAGGGATGGAGGACAGGGAGGGAGGAGGAGAGAAAGGGAGGAGGAGAGAGACCAGGGAGAGAGGTAGGGAGAGAGAGACCAGGAAGAGAGGTAGGAGAGGTAAGGGAGGAGGAACAGAGACCCGGGAAAGAGGGAGGAGAGAGGGGACAGTGGGAGAGAGGGAGGAGGGAGAGAGGGGAGTGAGCGAGAGGAAGGGAGGGAGGGAGAAGGAGAAAGAGAGGGGAGTGAGGGAGGGAGGGAGAGAGAGAAAGAGAGGGCATGGGAGGGAGCAAAAGGGGGAAGAAGAGAGAGAGGGGAGTGAGGGAGGGAGAAGGAGAGAGGAAGTATGTGGTTCAAGCATCTAGCGTGCAGCTACTATTTTAGCCTTGCATACTGCAGAGCCTGGCAGAATGTGCTCACCAACAACTCCATCCTTCCACGGCTGAGAGTGTGTGTGTGCTGTGAGTGTGTGTAGGAATGTGTTTCTGTGTATGTGTGTGTGTGTGTGTAAGAATGTGTGTCTGTGTGTTATGTATGTGAAACAAATGTGTAGTATGGGTCTAGGCAGGAGTGTGTTACATATTTAAAAGAAGAAAACTATGTTTTATGTGGTAAGTTCTGGGGTTGTAAAAAGCCTAAAAAAACTTCTGGTAATTAGTATCAGTTTTAAAAAATTATTATTGTCGGAGGGGGTGCGTTTCAAGCCGTTGCTTGATAAAGCTGTTTGGTTTATTTGTCTTACTTGTTTTATATTAGCAAGGGTAACTTTTGTTTGGGACAATCTCGTTGTTATGATCAGTGACCTAAGCTCTTTTGTAAAGCTCTCTCTTGGAAGTCGCTTTGGATAAAAGCGTCTGCTAAATGAATAAATGTAAATGTAACTTTAGATACATTAGAAATGCACCAATCGAACGAAAGAGGTGAAACATCAGTTAATTACACAAAGTAATACGGGTTTGTTTTTAGATGACGTTCCGATTAAAAAAAACTCAAAAGGAGGAAGCAGTGAGGGAAACTGAAACAGGCGCCGCAAAATACATTATATTATATAATATAAATACAATATATTATATATTATATAATACAAAATGTTTTATAATTAATATATCAATATAATACATTATATTATAAATATATAGTATATATATATATAAAGTACATTTAACAAATCAAATGTAAAATCTCACTCTATCTGCATATTCTGCTGTATTCTATAAAGTAATCTATAAAGTATCACACAGAATTGCATAAACAATGTAGCTAGCTAATTTGTTCAACGAGCTAACTTAAACCGGTTAGCTAGCTCACCTCGTTAACTTAGCCAGCTAGCTTAGCCAGCTCACCTCTTTAACTTAGCCAGCTAGGTTAGTTGGTTAGCTAGCTCACCTAACAGGACCTACTAGCTACTCTCCAAACTAACAAGGGCTGAAAAATTGTAAGAGGTTTCTCTGGAAAAAGAATAGGTAACTTGGCTAAAACCAAAACCAGACCACAAGCAGCTTGTGTTTTTCTGCAGCTGAGGAAGAAAGAAAAGAAGAAGAAAAAGAAATCGATGGACATTTAGAATACATAAAAATGTGCGATTAATTGCGATTAATCGTGGGTTAACTATGACATTAATTCGATTAATTGTGATGAAATATTTTAATCGTCTGACAGCACTAGTAATTAACAAATATAGCTGCAAGCAGCAATGGCGGATTCCTCCATCAAAATGGCAAAATGTTGTAAAATTTACATCATAGATATTTACACTGGGATTAACCAGACTGGAAACTGCAATGTCTGTCAGAATAAAAAAAAAATCTAAATCTTCAGAATGTGCACAAACAAGCACACAATTTAAAAATTAATATTAGCGTGGATTTTATGCTAGTTTCATAGATTAGCAATTTTTGAGTTTTGTTTATAACATTTTTGAAAATTGAAAGGTTGTGGAAGTAGGCCAGACTTTATTAGAAAAATCTGGTGTATATGTAAGATTTTTTGACACCATTTTGAAAAAAGTTAAGATTTGCGAGGATTAAGCTATTTTCAAAGATTAGTGATTTTCTATCATTTTATTTTAAACTTAATTGAAAAAGTAAAGGCTGTGGAAGAATACCAGACATTGTTAAGATACTCTGGTGTCTGTTTGAGGTTTTATATTCATACAAATATTATAAAAGTCTACATTTTTCAAAATGGTATGGGTAGTTTTCACCCTGTCCCTAACACGACGCTGCAAAGTACACACCTTTTCGACATCTTTTTGACGTATTTATTGTGAAATGCTGCACACCTTGGATGACTTAGGTTGTACTGATTTATCCGCCATGTGTTTCAGAACAACGTTACTCAACAACGTCTCTCCGATGGTCTTTCCTTTACCTCCGCTCTACTCCGCGCTCAACTAAACTTAAGTTTTTAATACTCAAACATCCCCGCGACTTATGAGTGGTGTAATAATCGCGCGACACAACGAATCAATAATGAAATTCGTTGCCAACACTTTTAATAATCGATTTTAATCGATTCGTTGTTGCAGCCCTTGTTCTGTCTGGTTTTTTTTGCCTTTAACTGGTTTGAACCTACAACCCTACGTTTACCAGCACAACATCTCCCCCAATTGAGCCATTCCCAGATCTGGACTTTGCCATGTTCAGTAACTGGATAATAAAATAAGGCAAGCATTGTCAGATTTGGTCCAAACTCAAACAAGGCAATTAGACCTTTGGTTCAAGAGAAGAGGAATTTTGAAGGTTTTCCAAAATTATAACTGTACAGGAAAATCCATTATGGGTCCTTGTTTTTGTTGTTGTTGTTCCTCATGAAAAATGAGTTATGCACACCAAGTTTCAGAAGAATTGGAGCAATAGGGTGGAAATGCCATCACTTAAAAAATTTGACTTTTGGGCGTGGCCTGTGGCGCCCCCTATAGTCCTATGTGGCCCATATTTGGTGTAGGGGTACCCGCTTGGATGTAATATCAATGTGCCAAATTAGAACATTTATGGCCAGGGATTTTTTTAGATATTGGGGCACAAGGAGAAGAAAATAATAATTAGAAGAATACTAACAAAAACAATAGGTTCCTTCCTACCGGGGGGAACCCTAATAAAAATAATAATACCAACCATTACAACAGGGTTCCTCCTGACGGAGGAATCCTAATTAGTTGTGAACATAAATTAACAATGCATTTAGTTCTGAATCATATATTTTTAGCTGTCAAGGTGATCAGAACAACTTTTGTTAAAAAGGCAGGAGTCCTTTAAGAGATTGAGGATGTAACTGTATTATTAGGATGCCAAGTCATTACAATCATCATTGACCCTCTCTACTTTGTCTTCCATGTGTACTTGGACAGGCCACCATGGGCGACGGAAAATAAACTGTGGCAAACTGTACAGTTTACCTTGAATTCATTTCCCATGACGGGACTGACCCACTCGCTCTTTGTCTGCCACTCATTTCTGTATTTTGACAGCCTCTTTCACTTTATAGGCGGACTTGGGCGAAGGTAGAGTTATTGGCCGGCATTTTTAAAAGCCACACGCCTGACTCTAAGTAACCAGGGTAACAACAAAGATGTTGAGTGACGGTGACAGACAGCTTGCCTGGCATTCTGATACTTCAATGTCTCATGAAACTCTTGGTTTTATTATTTCTAATGTTATTCCAAGCTCTGACCTTCATGCCTCAGAGAGACTTTGCAGCGTCTATAGATCATCGTTGTGTGCTTGTCTGGTGGAACTCTCTACTCAACTGACTGATGCAAATAAACTCCAGAACCAAGATGAAAGTCCCACCTTCTAGGGGAGCTAGGGATACCAGGGTTAGAGGAATACTAGAGTTAGAGGGATACCAGGGTTAGAGGGATACCAGGGTTAGAGGAATACTAGGGTTAGAGGAATACCAGGGTTAGAGGAATACCAGGGTTAGAGGGATACCAGGGTTAGAGGGATACTAGGGTTAGAGGAATACCAGGGTTAGAGGGATACCAGGGTTAGAGGGATACCAGGGTTAGAGTTAGAGGGATACCAGGGTTAGAGGGATACCAGGGTTAGAGGGATACCAGGGTTAGAAGGAATACTAGGCATCTGAACTAGGCTCCAATCTTATCTCTCTCCATCACTCCTTCTCTATCCATCTTGCTCTTAGTTAGTGGCCTCTGTCTCTCTCCCTTGCCCCTAGTTAGTGGCCTCTGTCTCTCTCCCTTGCTGTTAGTGGTTAAATGAGTGACCAGACACCTACTACCAAATTAAACTAACAATTCAGCTACTGTGTGAAACATATATAACATAAATAAATATACAGTATTCACCCTCCTTGCCTGGAATTTACTAATAGACACACACAAACAAACTTACAAACGTGCACAAACACTCACACACATGAAGGCAAAAACACACACGCGCTGTTTGAGAGACGAGTTCTTAGGCTCAAGAGGCCATGTTTGTGTCTTGCTGCCTGGAGAAAATAATAAATAGAGCTATAATCTAGCCTCCACTCTGCTAACTCACATTCTAGCATGAACCCAGTGTCCCTCTCTCCCTCCCCCTGCCCATCCCCCATCTCTCTCCTCCCCCTCCAGCACTCTACCACACTCCTTCCTCTCTCTCTCTTCCCTTCCTCTCCCCCATCCCCCTCTCTCTCTCCCCCCCTCTCTCTCCTCCATTCCCCTCACTCTCTCCCCACTTTCTCTCCCCCTCTCTCTCTCCCCTTCCTCTCCCCCATCCCCCTTTTCTCTCCCCCTTCCCCCCTCTCTCTCCTCTTCTCTCAGAAGGTGAAGAAACACAAAGAGAGGGATCAGAGCCTTTCCGATTCTTCTCTGGATACACACACACACACACACCCCAGTGAGGGCCACCCCCCTACACACACACACAATACCCATGATGCTCCTTTCTCATGGTAATCAGCCCACTGCCCGCAGAGGTGCACTGCATTGTGGGACAGGGAGGAGACCTCCCTCGATCTGCCACACATACACATGGAGAAAAACACACACATGCAATTCACACACACACAGTACACACACACACACAGTACACACACACATACAGTACACACGCACACACAGTACACACACACACACACAGTACACACACACATACAGTACACACACACACACAGTACACACACACACACAGTACACACACACATACAGTACACAGCAACAACTTGACGACACTTGCACACAAACACACATGATGAAATACACACAAGCACAACAGTGTGTGTGAACTCTCTCCCTCACACACACGCTCTCTCCCTCACACACTCTCCCTCACTGCATGTTGATAACACACTTATACTACACACACACTCTCTCACACACACATTCTCGCAATCACAAAAGCTAAGATGTTGTGTACAACCCTCCAACCACTAGCCTGAAATAAGCACTTGTTCTGGGGTGTCAGAAAACCTCCAGCTGCATGATCAAGGTTGAGAAGCCAGTAAATACAAACTAAAGTATGGGGTTTACTCTAGTGTTATGTATGTAGTATAAATCTACATGTGTTATACACTATAAATATTCTGTTTATATATGTAGAATGTATATTCTGGATGGTGAAATAGATGTAGAAAATGTAAGTGGTATCTATGTTGTTCGTGCAGAATCTTTAATATAAAACGATGTATATAGGCCTAGGCCTATGCAGGCTGGTGTTATATATGTAGTAGAAATAAATGTGTCCAGTATGTAGTGTAAATACTGTTTATGGTACAATATATGCTGGCTGGGGTGAAATATATAAGCCTAGAATATATTTTATATATATACAGTATAACTATACACTTGCAGGCTACTGTAAACTAATACTAAAGCTAAAACTACCGCAACTTATTGCCTCATATCATTTTTTTTAAAGTTTTTTAAGAATTTGACAGTTAATTCGAGAGTGGCTTCTGCCCATCCATCATTGCATCTAATCAATGGAATTTAAACATAAACGTGCATCGTGTAAACAAAACTAAACTTAACGCCGAAAGCTGCTGAGTAAAGTTACTCTCCTGAACAGATTGAACTATAAGAGGCGGAAGCAGAAACACGAGTCTCAACTTGCACAGAAACATGTCAATAACAAAGGCATTGTCTCGTGACGATCTCACTTCCATTTCCTTATTATGTAGCTCGAGGCGCTGGAAACGCGCCTGATGGAGCGAGCTTGCAAGTCTCCACGCAAAAAGGAATCTCAGTTAAACAGTTAAGACTTAAATAACTAAGCTACGTTATTTATCCTGCACGTGAACGCCTAACCCTGTTTCGGTAAATGACAGAAAACTCAAAGTGGCCCAATTGACTGTTTATGCAAAGTGCATGTTCATATTTGACGTGGAGTATCAGTGTCAGACAGGCCTGCACGCACACGCGTGCAGCCGTGGGGTGTAGTGCGCCTGAGAGCGGCCTCGGTGATCTGTGGTGTACATTAAGTTGGTGTGGTCATAAGAGTTACAACGTGGGCTGTCTAATTGGTGAATCCTAATATTACTGCCCCTTTTACACACACACACACACACACACACACAGTGCAAGGCAGTCTGCAGGTGTTGGACAGAGATAGCACGACGTCCGCTTACGCTGTTAGGCTAAAGCAAACATTAACTGTCACAAAACTACCACACATCTCCTCAGACGAGGCAAACAGAGCCATATTCAGGGAGAAAGTAGTTCATTTAGTGCAGGATGATCAATCACTTGTTGATTCAAATGTTTGATATGCAGAAATAGAGCAGGGAGAGAACACAAAATTACGTTCAAAACAACAACATGAAGAATCAAGCCAACAGCAACACCTGAGAGCCACGGCAGTCGCCTCGCGGGCTAGCTCGTACTCCACTGGCTGCTCTGCTTGTTGTTTCACTTCGAAAGCAGAAAAACGAGCATCTCAACCTGCACGGAAACATGCGCAATCAACGACAAACAAATGTCACACGACACATAGCTATAGCCTACTACTGACTGGACGGAGTTTCATCAAAGGAAGAAAGTTAGGCTTCTCAGGTTGGTTGGACCTTTCGGGGACTCAGAAATGGAGCAACATGCGAGTTTAGGCTATAAGACATGACGCGAGTAAACACAGAACAAATGTTATGTCGGCTACTTTTACCAAAAGTGCAGCGTTCACCATGGCACGTTCCCCCTGACATCTCCCTCGCTCCTCTGCAATGGCATGCTCAACATGATAAATATTCGGAAATTGTCTAAAATTCAGCAATTTGAGGAAAACTTGCACAGAACATCAATCAACAATCCCAAAGACACCGTCGACAAAATGCATGTTGTTTAGAGTGTCAATGATTTACACAGACTTTATATTTATCGACAAAGCTTCGAGTGAGGAGACGATCGGCGTAATTAAAAATTAAATAGCCCGATGCTTACAGCACAGGCTACTTCCACAAAATAATCTAAATTCCACCCGGTTCAACTGTAGAGTAAGAACGACATGATCATGACAAGTAAACTCTTGCGAATGTCAATATATCCATAACGAGAGGAAAAAGTTGCGGTAATGATACAAATCCCATTAAAAAAACATGCACACATCAGAACGTGCAGCCACATTACGAGGTCTTCAGAAAACGAGTAGTTACCCACCAAAAAGTTCCCAGCGCCGCATTTGTCAATTTCTTATGGAAACCCGGCAACAATCCATCCGGACTGGAAGCAAAGCGACGGCGGGAGACCCCACGCCACCTTTCCCGGACTTTCTCTCTTCGATCTGTTGTTTTATTATTTTTTCAAAATTTTTTCTATACTTTTTCTATATTCGGGGCCTGAGTGTCTCGCTCTGTGCTCAGGCTGCAGCGGAGTTATGGGGCGCGAGCATTGTGGGAGTGTGACGTCAGGCCACTTTCACAAACTTTTTTACCAGGGGCTTGCTGGGTGAACTAGTGGTAGCTGTGCTGTTGATGATATGTGACTTATTTAGACTCTGTCATGTTAGTTGACTGGTATCAGTGTAAATAGTCTATAACTAGGCCTGACTTCGTTTTTCAGAAATGTCTGGAAATGCATTAGGAAGAATACTGCGACATAATGCGTCGCAAGTGTCCGATTTAATACAAAATATTTTCATTTATCATTTATTACAATCTAATTAGTAAATACAAACATGGGTCACTGTTTTAATAACGTAAATAATCAGTGTATTTATTACAGACGATATTACAGGCTATGGATTATAAACATAATTCGTTTTAAACGCTTTATTGTTAGGCTAAATTAGTTACGTTCATATCGTTTAGTTTGATCATTCAAATTTTATTTTGAATAGATGTTTTGTAAGTTTATAGTATACAATTATTATGTAGTTCATTAGGCTATGTGAACGGGATATGTGTAACTTTCATAAACAGACAGTTGGTCACAATTTATGAATAATTATTATGAAGGTTGACAGTTTTCTCCTGCTTGGCCGTAGTACATTTGTATTAATTTATGAACGAATAATTTGGAAAGAAAATAGCGTCTGATAAGAATTTCACTTTTGAACAATTATGAATATGTATTTTATTTTTATGAACCATAACAGCTTCCACTGACAACTTTGTGTGTTATGCATTGTATTCAATATGGGATTACGTTTTCATTTTCAAATAAGGGTCTAATAAGTGTTTAATAAAACAACCATTTAATCACGAGTCCAGTACAGGCTGTTTTTAACTCTGAAAGCTCTTTAAAGCTCTTTCACAGGGAGCAAGTTATTCTCACTAGGAAAACTGCTGTTTAGGAT
This sequence comes from Hypomesus nipponensis, assembly GCF_054491055.1. Taxonomy (NCBI): domain Eukaryota; kingdom Metazoa; phylum Chordata; class Actinopteri; order Osmeriformes; family Osmeridae; genus Hypomesus; species Hypomesus nipponensis. The sequence goes on from NC_140378.1 coordinate 21,588,443, forward strand.
CGCCTTGGGACAATCTATAACTAGTATGAAAGTTAAGAAAGACACTATTTAAACGCTTTTATCAAAACCACTTGTTGGTGTAATTATTCTGCCAAGTACTGTAGCTCGAGCTTCTCTCGGATTCCATCTGTTCTGGAATGTAGAGCGCGGGTCCCACGTGCGATGCTCCGGTGGTCCCGTTTCACCTTGTGTTTTGGGGCGAAAGAATTACTTCCAGGGCACACCAGCCCGTTTCCTCACGCCCCCACCCCTTCCCCGTCCTCGCCACGGGCGTCATACCCAACCGCGGGTGGATGTGTTTGTGTATGAAGTCGAGAGGGGGGAGGGGTGGGGGTCGGGGGTCTTCAAAAACCTTTCGACATGTTCGATACAGCAGAAGGACAAAACACGCGGGTGTTAAGATATGCCTCGTGAAACCGTCCCAGTCCTTGTTCGATTCAAACGTCTGAGTAACAATGAGACAGTTACAGGTTTGTTTGATTGAGGAGTATTTTCTCCAGGCAGATATTCACTATTCGGACTAATACAGGTAGTTAGACTCAGTCGGGCTTTTGTTTGTGAGCATGCCAGAGGAGTAGCAGATTTTGCAATCCTTGTATTGAAAAAGTCAATTGAATGGTTGCGTTCAGTTGTGGTTTTCCAATTATTTTCGGTAGTTGAAGAGTTTTTTTGTGCTTTATAAGTTTAAATTAAGTGTATACATTTTCCACCAATAAATACACTGTAACTAACTATATTTTTAATTAAACATGATTTGATTTGAAACCCCTTTGTCTGACCACACACAATATAAAATATTGTCTCTAAATAGATCGCTATTTGAACTCTGCTATACTACATACTAAATAGCCTATATTTGAACTAAACAATGTGAACCCGTAATCTTAATTTCCCTAATCTTAATCTTAAAATTTGGACCTGTTTAGAGCTGCATGCGCGCTCACAGCTCCTTTGAGGAGCAGGAGAACGCCCTCATGTCCATTTAATTGACAGCTTGTGTTGCAACAATGGGTTTGCCATTTGTCATAAATGTTTAAGTATGAGTTTTTACTATGTTTTAGCTGCATCAGTAATTCACTATTTAGTGTGTTGAGCGTATAGGGACATTCTGAAACTATTGTTCAGGAAAGTTTGAATGAAAACCAAGTAATAGTGATCATTAATTCAAAAATATTTAGATACATTTGTGGTTGAATTTAGCTGCAGATACAATGTTTGGATGAATCTAGCTTTAGTTATTATGTTTGTTTGAATCTAGCATAATGTTTAATTGAATCTAGCTGTAGTTATGATGATTATTAAATCTAGTTATAATGTTTAGTTGAATCTAGCTGTATAGTTATAATGTTTAGTTGATTCTAGCTGTAGTTATGATGGTTATTGAATCTAGCTGTAGTTATAATGTTTAGTTGAATCTAGCTGTATAGTTATAATGTTTAGTTGAATCGGGCTGTAGGTTGAATCTATCTGTAGTTATAATGTTTTTTTGAATCTATCTGTAGTTATAATGTTTTGTGGATCTAGTTGTGGTCAAAACATTATGGCCAAACGCTGTAGTTATATGGGATGTTTAATAGCTACAATGTTTGGTTTAATATAGCTATAGTTACCATGTTTGGTGTTCAATCTAGTTATATGCTAGGTGTTTAATCTATAAAGTTTGGTGTTTTAATAATTGGTGTTTAATCTTATGTTTGGTATTTAATCTATGATGTATGGTGTTTAAACTGAAGGTAGAATGTTTTTTGTTGTTTCCGTAGTCATCATTGAATACTCATTTTTTTATCCATAAAACATGCTTAGTCGTTATAGCAGCTTTAAAAGGGGAGATATTTATAGCCAAGACAGTTTATCTGGAAGTTTATGACAGTTTATAAAGAATACACACACCCAGTTTTTTGTGGTAAATTCTGGTTTGTGAAAACCTTGAAAGAAACGCAATTCAAAAGACCACCACAGCGCTAACTACCAATGCAACAGTAATAAAGTGTTCAGTTGTGCCAACACGTGTTACAGTTGTGTCGTAGTACACATCCCTCACAGACCCAGCGACTCATTCATTTCTGTCCCCTGTAGAGGACTGCTTTCTGCTCGTAGAATTTAGTTTGTATTTGTCCAGAGGGCACGCCTTAACAATTTGGTGAAATGTATTTCCCTTTGGTTAATAAATGTGTTTATTAGCTAAACATTTCTGTGTAAAGTTCTAACAGTATTTTTGTTAACAGAGCCTTTGTATTACCATTTCATCTTACCTCCAGGCACAGACACCATCTCAACAACAATACGACTTGTTCTAATGATAGGACACTGCAACACATGTTTATGTATTTACCTATTTTGCCTATAGTTGTCTGTATAGAAGACAGGATTTTACTTTTAAACACCTATATGAGGGAGCCTTCGGGCAGGAAGTGATTGTTTTACACACCTACATAAGGGAGCACATCTGCGGTTCTGGGTTGGCCAACAGGAGACTGGTGGTGTGGAGGTCTGGACCAGCGCTTCATCCACCCTGTGATGTGTTCATCACACCAGCTTCCTGCCAGCTTCCTGCCAGCTTCCTGCCAGCTTCCTGCCAGCTTCCTGCCAGCTTCCTGCCAGCTTCCTGCCAGGAGGAGCCCCGAGACCAAACAGAAAGAGAGGATGAGAGGAAAGCTGTGATGGGTGCTTCCTCCCCTGACTGTGTTGATGGGCTTGATGACTGTGGTCTGGGACTCAGTCAGTCTGATTACTGATGGGAGGAAGCCTGTCATTTACAGCCACAGATCGATTTTTAAGTATCTTCTGAAATGTAGGCATCTACTTATAATCACCCATCTCTTTTTCCCTTTTCCCTTTTCCCTTTTCCCTTTTCCCTTTTCTCCCTCCCTCCCTCCCTCCCTCCCTCCCTCCCTCCCTCCCTCCCTCCCTCCCTCCCTCCCTCCCTCCCTCCCTCCCTCCCTCCCTCCCTCCCTCCCTCCCTCCCTCCCTCCCTCCCTCCCTCCCTCCCTCCCTCCCTCCCTCCCTCCCTCCCTGTAAGAAGCAGGCAGCCCAGAAGCGCCTCCCCTCCCCCCTACCGCACACCTAACTCGTTGAGGGTTGGTTCTGACTGCCCCAGAATACTCATCAGTGTTTGGAACACAGTGCAATTAGTATGGAACAATTTTGACACATCTGGAGTGGATTTCCTAGCCACCAGAATACCCAGCGACCCCCTTGGTCCATGCCAGAGTGGTAGACCGGCGGAGGGCGAGTGACAGAGAGGAGGAGAGACACACGGTCTGAGTGTGTTTGGTTTGAATCAGACGGGCGGTTTACTTTAGCCGGCGCTGAATATAAAGATCTTAGAAGAACAGAGTAACCACAGAGGGATGATCACAGGAAGCTGCCCTGAGGAGGGGAGGGGGGGAGGGGGGGGGGGTAAGGAGGAGAGGGGAGGGGGATAAGGAGGGGAGGGGAGGGGAGGGGAGGGGAGGGGAGGGGAGGGGAGGGGAGGGGAGGGGAGGGGAGGGGAGGGGAGGGGAGGGGAGGGGAGGGGAGGGGAGGGGAGGGGAGGGGAGGGGAGGGGAGGGGAGGGAGGAGAGGGGAGGGGGATAAGGAGGAGAGGGGTAGCAGTTGGTTGTGTGTTGAGGGAGAGGGTTGTGTGCTGAGAGGGTTGTGTGTTGAGAGAGAGGGTTGCGTTGAGAGGGTTGTGTGTTGAGATGGTTGTGTGTTCAGAAACAGGGTTGTGTGTTAAGAAGGTTGTGTGTTGAGAGACAGGGTTGTGTGTTAAGAAGGTTGTGTGTTGAGAGACAGGGTTGTGTGTTAAGAAGGTTGTGTGTTGAGAGACAGGGTTGTGTGTTGAGATGGTTGTGTGTTGAGAGACAGGGTTGTGTGTTGAGATGGTTGTGTGATGAGAGACAGGGTTGTGTGTTGAGAGAGAGGGTTGTGTGTTGGGAGAGAGGGTTGTGTGTTGAGGCGTCATGACAAGAAACTTTCAGCTGTACTAACTCTCTGCTGCTGACTGATAAGAACTGGAGCCACTAACCCTGGAGCCATGGGTGGATCTAACCCTGGAGAAGCTGTGTAGAGGCTATAATAGAGGCTGTGTGGAGGGTAGCCAGGTAGAGGCTGTGTAGAGGCTGTGTAGAGGCTGTGTAGAGGCTGTGTAGAGGCTGTGTAGAGGCTGTCTCTCCATTGGCATCCAGGGGGGATGATCTGGTGTTACAGTGTAACCAGGGTTAGTTTAGTTTAAGCTCCAGAGGGAGAGGGAGGTGAGCAGTACCTGCTGCCACCAGCATAAAAAAGCCTCCACCCCAGCCTCCGCTCCCAGCCTCCACCCCAGCCACCGCTCCCAGCCTCCACCCCAGCCACCGCTCCCAGCCTCCACCCCAGCCTCCGCTCCCAGCCTCCACCCCAGCCTCTGCTCCCAGCCTCCACCCCAGCCTCCACCACAGCCTCCGCTCCCAGCCTCCACCCCAGCCTCCGCTCCCAGCCTCCACCCCAGCCTCCACCCCAGCCTCCGCTCCCAGCCTCTGCTCCCAGCCTCCACCCCATCTTCCGCTCCCAGCCTCCACCCCAGCCTCCACCCCCAGCCTCCACCCCCAGTCTCCACCCCAGCCTCCACCCCAGTCTCCGCCCCAGGCCTCCACCCCCAGTCTCGTGCATGGGAGGACAGTCTCACGTGAAGACGTGAACACCAGCAGCAACAGAGCCCACCCTAATTACCCAGGTTCATAAGTATCTTTAAGCAGAGGGCAGAGGCAGGGTTTTTTTGTGTTGAACCAGATAGTCATAACTTGAATATTAATTAATCAACATTGGTTGCATCCCCCACCATTCCTTTAGCACATGTATGGCAAAGTAAGAAATTGAGTGAGAGAGAGAGAGAGAGAGAGAGAGAGAGAGAGAGGGAGAGAGGGGGAGGGAGAGATAGGGAGCAAGAGAGAGTGAGAGAGACATAGAGAGAGAGAGAGAGAGACAGAGAGGACAGGACAGAAATATATATTTATTTATATGAACAAAAAACAAATGCTGTTGCTCTGACAGCTCACGCGCTGCATATGTCTACAGAATGTGACTGTGCTGTGCACGTGCCAGTACTGATGTGTGTCAGGAAAGACGTGGTGTCAGTTCTGCAGTAGGGAGTACTAGCTACATAGATGCAGATGATTACAAATATGACTCACTTCACTTACGTGCTTTTACTATCGGGTTTAGCAGACTTGCGTCAAGCGAAACAGCTTTTTTACCCTGCCAAATTGAGATATGAATTTTGGGTGGTGTTTTTAAGCCATTAGACTTGTAAACATTTTCTTTGTAAGTTTGATAATTGTCATGAGTATGCACTTCTTTTCAGCCTGCTAGGATAGGAAACTTGACTCATTTATTAGAACTGCGAACATTCGGCATGCAATTAAAAGTTAGCCTACAGTCTAATGTGTTATTTCTATTATTAAGTGTGAACACGCTAGACCACACATTTCCATTGACAGAAATAAATGACAAGACCCACTCAGGTTAATTTATTTTGCCATGTGGAAATGGAAATTAAAACAATAAATAGAAAAAATCCTCTTTTGGTTTAGAGCGCATGCAGGGAGGGCGCTCCATACACTATAAACTACGTACCACTAGTAGGCTACGTAGCCTACTACGTATGTACTACGTACTTTCGAAACTCGAAAATGCAGCACTTGATCAATAGTTGGAAGAAAGCAAAGAACAGTGCGAGTTTAGTTATTGAGCTCAGCTCTATTGCTGAGGGGGTAGCAGTTTACGGTAGAACGGTGCAGTGCATTATGGGATGTGACATGAATCGCAATGGCGGCGAAACAGACACAGATCTCTCAACTTCTGTTCTTCAGTTCTGTACTTTCAGCAGTGTTGTTGCAAATTAGTCTAACATTTGCCGAACAATTGACTTGGGATGACAATGGTTACCTCATGTACTGTCCTTGCATGGGTAACTAGCAGTTTTGTTTATACAAAGTAATTACGTTTAGATCAACTCAACCGGCATTATTAGTTTGAACCTAGGTTTGAACTGGTAGCACTAGCTACCTTGCTAGCTATCTAATGTTATAAATCAGTCGCTAACTTCATGTTGGGTTCATGTCGTTAGTTTATAGCCGTCTGATGTATGATTCGTTTTTGCATTTGTGTGGTATTGAATCTAAAACGTGTTCATTAACCGAGTAATCTGTCATAAGATTAAGTAAGTTTGGGTTGTTTCATCATTATTCAGAATAGAAAACCAATGGCAGCTGCAGGTTTTAGTCGTCTGTATGCTTGTAATAATATACACTCCAGCTATCCCATTCATGCACCTCAGACGTAGTAAGTTCTAGAAATGCCTTCTCTTTCCTCAGATGTTAGTATCAGTAGACACTTATGATGTTTTCAACCCTGTCATTACACCAGGTCGCTTTGGAAACCAAGCAGATCACTTCTTGGGGTCCCTGGCGTTTGCCAAGATGCTGAACAGGACGCTGGTGGTGCCGCCGTGGATAGTGTACCGCCACCACGCACCCCCCTACACTAACGTATGCCCCTCCACACAGCCAAGCTTGTCTGTAACATGCTCAGTTTAAACCCAGACACAGACTACATACACACCTGTCTGTCTCCTTACATACACCTGTCTGTCTGACAGACCTGGATGTGAGACACATCCAGACGCTCTGGATAAAGGCGTCTGCTAAATGCATAACTGAGACACCTGTCTGTGCACCCAGGTGCATGTTCCCTACAGTGAGTTCTTCCAGCTGGGGGCGCTGTTGTCCTACCACCGCGTGGTGAGTTTGGAGGCCTTCATGCAGCGGCTGGCCCCCGCTCACTGGCCCCCCGGGGACAGGGCCGCGTACTGCTTCGAGGCCGCCGCCCACCGAAGCCCTGACAGGAAGTCCTGCCCCATGAAGGTGGGTGGAGCTCTGGTCAGGTAGGTGGAGTTTGAGGGTGGAGATCCAGGCGTAAGGGACGGGGCCTTAGGTTGGGTGAGGGGAGAATGTAACAGTTGGGGTTAGAAGTCTGTGTAACAGGTATGAAACAGATGTGGTCCTGCAAGCTCCATCAGAGGCATACTGGCCAATGTTCACCCCCACAGGGAGTCGAACCTGCCACCTCTTGACTTCCAAGCGCAACCACTACCAACTACGCCAAAGAAAAGCTAGAGATTTGTTGATGCGGGTGGCCTGTTACATACTTGAGTGAGTTTCAACAGTTCACACCGGTTACATCTGTCAGTGTTAAAGGTGTATCTCTGAGGTCAAACACTCTGCACGCCTTCTGGTGGCCTGCAGGTAGAATTGCATCCTCTCTGCTATGATCTGTTAGTTCATCTATGATGTCTCTAAGTTCTATGTTTGTTAGCGAGGACAGGGAAGACCTTAACCCTCTAGCTGTCTCTCCAGGACGGGAACCCCTTTGGGCCGTTCTGGGACCACGTGGGCGTGGAGTTTGACCGCTCAGTCCTGTTCAGCGGCCTGTCCTTCAGTGCCTTCCACCAGCACCACTGGATCAACAGGTGAGAGGGTGTGTGGGTTGCTGTGGATGCTGTGTAGTGTGGTGTGTGCGTGTGTTTGAACGTGTGTGTGGTGTTTGCGTGTGTTTGAACATGTGTGGTGTTTGCGTGTGTTTGAACATGTGTGGTGTTTGCGTGTGTTTGAACATGTGTGTGGTGTTTGCGTGTGTTTGAACATGTGTGTGGTGTGTGCGTGTGTTTGAACATGTGTGTGGTGTTTGCGTGTGTTTCCAGATGCTACTTTTTGTATGTTTCTGTGGATAAAGCACCAGCTAAATGGATTTAAAAAAATACAGCCAAAACTGCTCTTCCCTCCTCTCTCTCACCTCTGTCTCTCTCTGTCTGTCTCTTTGTCTCTCTCTCTCTGTCTCTCTCTGTCTGTCTCTTTGTCTCTCTCTCTCTGTCTCTCTCTCTCTGTCTGTCTCTTTGTCTCTCTCTCTCTGTCTCTCTCTGTCTGTCTCTTTGTCTCTCTCTCTCTGTCTCTCTCTCTCTGTCTGTCTCTTTGTCTCTCTCTCTCTGTCTCTCTCTGTCTGTCTCTTTGTCTCTCTCTCTCTGTCTCTCTCTGTCTGTCTCTTTGTCTCTCTCTCTCTGTCTCTCTCTCTGTCTGTCTCTTTGTCTCTCTCTCTCTGTCTCTCTCTCTCCCCCCCCCTGTTCTGGTGCTGGTGGAGAGCAGGTTTCCTCCAGGGGAGCACCCTGTGCTGGCTCTGCCCGGGGCTCCGGCGGTGTTCCCGGTGCTGCAGGAGCATGTGGGACTGCAGCGCTACGTGGTGTGGTCGTCTCCACTGGCCCAGCAGGGCCAGCAGCACATCAGCGCCCTGCTGGACGCCCCCTACCTTGGCATCCACCTCCGCATTGGCTCCGACTGGGTGAGCAGGAAAACATACACCACACACACTCATGCACAGACACTCATGCACACACACACTCATGCACACAGACACTCATGCACACAGACACTCATGCACACAGACACTCATGCACACAGACACTCATGCACACACACACTCATGCACACACACACTCATGCACACACACACTCCTGCACTCAGACACTCATGCACTCAGACACTCATGCACACACACACTCATGCACTCAGACACTCATGCACTCAGACACTCATGCACACACACACTCATGCACTCAGACACTCATGCACTCAGACACTCATGCACACACACACTCATGCACTCAGACACTCATGCACACACACACAGTCAGTCTGCAACACAGTCAGACATTCTCTAGCATATGAACCCTCATGTCCTCCTCTGTGTGGCAGCAAAGCGCCTGTAAGCTGCTCCAGAGCGGCGACACAGGGCCTCTGTTCATGGCTTCTCCTCAGTGTGTGGGCTATGACCGCCACACCGCCCTGCCCCTCACCATGGACATGTGTTTGCCCGGCTTGCTGGAGATCCGCCGTGCCCTCAAGCTCTGGGTGAAGAGGACCTCCGCCCGCTCCATCTACATTGCCACCGACTCTGAGTCCCACAGCCAAGAGATCAACAGGCTGTTCAGGGGCAAGGTGAGGGTGGGAGGGGGGAGGGAGGGAGGGGGGAGGGGGGTGGGAGGGGGGGGGGGTGGAGACGGGGTAAGGGTGAGATGGTGATTGTGTTCCAGGTGAAGGTGGTGTAGTGTGATGGTGTATGTGTGCCAGGTGAAGGTGGTGAGTCTCCAGCCAGACTCGGCCCAGGTGGACCTGTACATCCTCAGCCAGGCGGACCACTTCATCGGTAACTGTGTCTCATCCTTCTCCGCCTTCGTGAAGCGAGACAGGGACATACATGGCCGGCCCTCCTCCTTCTTTGGGATGGACGTTCCTGGGAAGATCCAGGCCAGGGACGAGCTCTGAGCCTCCTCCGCCCTTTCTGGGACTGATCTAGAACACCTGCTCTGGGTCCCTGTTCTACAACACCTGAATGAGTCACACCTGGCTGTTGTAGAACACCTGACTGACTGTTCTAGAACACCTGAATGAGTCACACCTGGCTGTTGTAGAAAACCTGACTGACTGACTGTTCTAGAACACTTAACTGAGTGAAAAATAAACATTGAAGTTCAGGTGAAATGTTAGAATGGCATTAATCTGGGAGCGGAGGGAGCGGAGGGAGGGAGGGAGACCCAGACCAGAACCTTCTCCCAGGTACCAATGGAGCTTCATCTTGACATGACTTTTCACAACCTGCAGACTCCTTATCGCACACAAGCAGCATTTAAATGGACGAGTTGGGTATTTGAATGTAGAAGTATTTGAATTTAGTGAGTTAGGGACTCACTGTAATTCTGTCTCTCCTGTAATTACTGCTGTTATAATTTGCCTGTGTTTTGGAATGTTTTGGTAGAATGCCCGGTGTATCTGCTCTCCATAGTGCCCCTGGTGGGAGCAGAACATACTGCAGCCCTCTGTCCTGTCTTACCTCTTCCTTTCCCTCTCCTTCCTCACCTTCTCCTCTCACCTCCCCCCTCTCTCAGCGCCTCCTCTCCTTTCAAATATGGTAATATGGTGACGAAGTTGAAGAAAAAAATAATAATGTGAAAGATTGTCTGTTAAAAAGATATCGAACTCTATGATGGACTAAAAGAGAAACAAATACTATTAAAAACATTTTTTATGAGTAATAAAGTGAACCCCGTTTTCTAAGGAAATACTTGTGTTTTTATTGATACATTTTTATTAAGGCTGAATACACTTAATACTGTGACGTGAAACGAATTTCTCGTTTATCTGTCTGAGCGTGTCTAAAACAGGCTTCATCCGGGACTGTGGATGCAGGCAGCGGTGCTGCGGTGGCTAATAATGGCTGACTGACCGTAGGCTCTAGATTAGCAAGTGGTAATGAACAACAATTTGTCATCAACTATCTAAATGTATGTCTATTATTGTACGACTCTGGTTCACTTCGTGAGAGAGTAAACTGCATGTCGATAGGTCTAAACATAAACGGTCGATTCTAAGTTTATGTTAGCTACGGTTAGCTAGCAGTGGTCTGTTTAGCCGTTGCTAGGCCGTCGGGACCTGGTTGTTGGGTTGATGAAGACGCTCGCTACGTGATTTTAACGTTATCTCGCTATTTTAGCTAGTTATTTTTTGTACAATTATAATATCGCTTTTAACTGCTAACTGGTGTTATTTCTTAAACTGTGAAAGTTCGACCTTTCGGGCGTACCGGTGCAGAAATGACACTTGAATCAAGTGATCAGGCTAGCTGGCTAGCCTAGCTGCTATTAACTTTGCTGGTACTACACTATCGTTAAGCTAGTTAACAAGTTCCAGGCTCGCAATGGTGGATTAATGCTTTCAGAAACAACATCACATTTAAGACTGGTACTGTATCATCCATATGCTATGTCATGTAACATGCGTTAACTAGATTTCTACGTTATTTAAGGTTTAGAGGCGCCGTCATCATTTGAACCTTTACTTTAGTGTAACCAAGGCAACGATAGCTCGCTAGCGCGTTATCCACGGAAGTCTCTGCACTGAAACACTTTGTAAAGATTTTATATTTTCTCAAACGATGTGCACAATCGTACTCTGTTTTGTGCGGCAAAAACAAGAAAGATGTATCCTTTATTATTATCTGTTATTGTTACACTGTACAACAGAGATGAGGGTACATTACACTGCCTGGTAGCTGAGACAGACCACGGAACACTGTTAGCACCATGGACGTGAGATCCTTGATATCCTGCTGTACTTCCCATGAACTGGTCAAACATGCTTTGGATGAAAGCACGTGCTGGTCTCTTGGTGTATCTACTAGATGCATTACTAGTCTGTGTAATTGTGTTGTCTCTGCAGGGTGAAGTGCTGGGAGAGCCCATAGTGGGATCAGTGAGTAGAGCGGCATTAAGAGAGCGAGGGAGAGCAGGTCAGGAGGAGAGGGGTGTGGTCAGCTGCTCATCACCATGTCCAAGAGCAAGAGCTCAGAGTCTGTAAAGGTGGTGGTGCGCTGCAGGCCCATGAACGACAAGGAACGGGCGGCCAACTTTGAGCGTGTGGTGTCGGTGGACGTGAAGCTGGGCCAGGTGGCGGTGCGCCCTCCCCGGGGCCACGAGCACCCCAAGGTGTTCACCTTCGACTCGGTCTACGACTGGAACTCCAAGCAGGTGGACCTTTACGACGAGACCTTCCGGCCGCTGGTGGATTCGGTGCTGCTGGGATTCAACGGGACCATCTTTGCATACGGTCAGACAGGCACCGGGAAGACCTACACCATGGAGGGTGTGAGGAACGATGTGGAGCACAGAGGAGTCATCCCTAACTCCTTCGAGCATGTCTTCACTCACATCTCCCGCTCGCAGAACCAGCAGTACCTGGTCAGGGCGTCTTACCTGGAGATCTACCAGGAGGAGATCCGGGATCTCCTCTCCAAGGACCAATCACGTCGCCTGGAGCTGAAGGAGAGGCCCGATACAGGCGTGTACGTCAAGGACCTGTCATCGTTTGTCACCAAGAGCGTGCGCGAGATTGAACACGTTATGAACGTGGGCAACCAAAACCGCTCGGTGGGAGCCACCAACATGAACGAGCACAGCTCCCGTTCGCATGCCATCTTCGTCATCACGGTGGAGTGCAGCGAGCTGGGCCCGGACGAGGAGAACCACATCCGGGTGGGGAAGCTCAACCTGGTGGACCTGGCAGGCAGCGAGAGGCAGACCAAGACAGGCGCCCAGGGGGAGCGCCTGAAGGAGGCCACCAAGATCAACCTGTCCCTGTCGGCCCTGGGGAACGTGATCTCCGCCCTGGTGGACGGGAGGAGCACCCACATCCCCTACAGGGACTCCAAGCTCACCCGGCTGCTGCAGGACTCCCTGGGGGGGAACGCCCGCACCGTCATGGTGGCCAACATTGGGCCGGCCTCCTATAACGTGGAGGAGACTCTGACCACACTGCGCTACTCCAACAGGGCCAAGAACATCAAGAACAAGCCCCGCGTCAACGAGGACCCCAAGGACGCCCTGCTCAGGGAGTTCCAGGAAGAGATCGCCCGCCTGAAGGAGCAGCTGGAGAAACGCTCTGGGACGAAGAAGAAGAGGAGGAGGAGGAGGAGGGGGGGGGAGGAGGAGGGCGAGGAGGAGCTGGAGGACGGGGAGACGGAAGATGAGGAGGAGGAAGGAGCGGAGGGGGAGGAGGGGGTGGGGGCGGACTACTGGCGGGAGCAGCAGGAAAAGTTGGAAGGAGAGAGGAGAGCCATCATGGAGGATCACAGCTTGGTGGCAGGAGAAAAGGAGAAGCTCCTCCGACAGAAGGAGAAGAAGATGGACGCCCTGAAGAAGGAGAGGGAGGCAGGAGAGATGCTCGCTGCTAAAGTCAAGGTGAGGTTCTCTTTCCTATTGAATCTTTTTTCGTCTTTGTGTTACATCCATGTTTTTGTCTCACGTAAAGCTGTCTGTCTGTGTATAGGGGATTCCACCTGTGATAACTTCTGACCTGTGATCCCCCCATCTCTCAATAATCCATCCATCTCTCCATCCATCTCTCCTCCATCTCTCCCACATCATTCTTCCTTTTCCTCTCATCCCTCGCTCTCTCCTCCACCCTTCCCTCGCCCCTGTGTTGCCCAGGCGATGGAGAGCAAGCTCTTGGTTGGAGGGAAGAACATTGTGGACCACACCAACGAGCAGCAGAGGATCCTGGAGCAGAAGAGACAGGAGATAGCCGAGCAGGTAGAGTTCTGCAGCACAAAAGACAGGAGATAGCAAATGCAATCTGATTTTACAGTATTGTATGATCTACAAACTAATTTACCATCAATGATTGGTTTGAGAAAATGGCTTTCTTGCACCACAGAGAAACTGTAAAGTGTGTGTGTGTGTGTGTCTGAGCAGAAGCGGCGTGAGAGAGAGATGCAGCAGCAGGTGGAGTGTCGTGATGAAGAGACTCTGGAGCTGAAGGAGACCTACAGCTCTCTGCAGCAGGAGGTTGACATCAAGACCAAGAAGCTGAAGAAGGTACCTCCTCCACAGTATATATTGAGGGGGGGGGTGTACTAAGTGTGTGTGTGTAATGTGTGTGTGTGTGTGTCCACAGCTGTTTGCCAAGCTGCAGGCGGTGAAGGCAGAGATCCACGATGTGCAGGAGGAACACATCCAGGAGAGGCAGGAGCTGGCCCAGACCCAGAACGAGCTGACCAGGGAACTCAAGCTCAAGTACACACACACACTCAGTACACACACACACACACTCAGTACACACACACTCAGCACACACACTCAGTATACACACTCAGTACACACACACACACACTCAGCACACACACTCAGCACACACACACACTCAGTACACACACACTCAGTACACACACACTCAGTACACACACACTCAGCACACACACTCAGTATACACACTCAGTACACACACACACTCAGCACACACACTCAGTACACACACACACTCAGCACACACACTCAGTACACACACACACACACTCAGTACACACACACTCAGCACACACACTCAGTACACACACACAAACACTCAGTACACACACACTCAGTACACACACTCAGTACACACACACTCAGTACACACACACTCAGTATACACACACTCAGTACACACACACTCAGTACACACACACTCAGTATACACACTCAGTACACACACACTCAGTACACACACACTCAGTACACACACACTCAGTACACACACTCAGTACACACACACTCAGTATACACACCATCAAGTCTGACACACTGCTGATCGAAAATGTCTGTTCAGGGCTCGACAATAACAATGGCCCGATATCCCGGGGCCAGTAAAAAGTAACGTCGGGACAGTTAAACTAGCAACTCACTGGCCCGATCGGGCCACTGCAAATTATTGATTGACATTTTTTTTTAAATTGTAAATATGAACATCCTTCATATGTTTTGCTATCTGCTAAAGGCATAAATAACTTTGCAGCTCGTGGGGCACACAGTTGGCAAATCAAGAGTTGAGGAGTGACGAGTGGTTGTCAAATTGTAATTCTCTAATCTCTATACATTTTTTAACAACTGGTGCAAGACAATAAAGTGAAGATGGCAGCAAAGTAGAGCTACGAGCTTAAACGGAAACAATTTTTTTTATGGAACGTGGATGCACTGTGTCTTTTGTCGTATGTTCCCGTCAAAAGCAGACAAAAGTGGATATTTTTAAATTTTACAGAGGCACCGACAATTTTCGGAAACAATCCCTGACCAGTCATGCTAGCAGTAGATGACAGCACCTGGTTTGCGTGACAGCTAAGCGGATGGTTGACAATCCATCTTCCAGGCCGTTGACTCTGCTGGTCAGGAATTTCAATGTAGATGCCCATTGTCTTATTGCACGACTTATAACAACGGCATATCACGTAATTAAGACGGGCCAGCCGTTTGCCTCGTTCTGCCAGGCTATTGAACTGCAGCGGAAGAATGGTGTCGGCTTGGATACTTAGGATCATACTGATGAAATGCTATGGAAGCTTTTATATATTAGCATTTAGGGACCAGAGGTTTCAGTTGTGCAGAGAGATGGCTGTCAGCAGGGAAGAGAGCACGTCACGTTTGAGGTTAAAAGTCAATTGTTTTGCTGACTATTACCTTTTTATTATCACAAGAAATGTGATTTTATTTTTGTTCTTTTTATATCCAGGATGTGTTTAATAATTGGTTAAACATGTTAACAGAATAACACTTATAAGTCTTTAGTTTTCTTGTAATAATGATAAATTACAACTTTGAGGGGGGGGGGGGCAGTAAAAATGTTCTTGGGGCCAGTAAGTTTCAAACCCAGTTTTTTAAAATGTTGAGCCCTGCTGTTCCTCACCTTCTCTCTCCCCACTTCTCTCTTTCTCTTCCCCCTCCCCCCTCTCTCTCTCCCCCTGTAGACATCTGATCATAGAGAACTTCATCCCTCAGGAGGAGAAGAACAAGATAGTGAACCGAGCTTTCCTGGACGATGAGAACGACCACTGGAAGATGAAGCCCATCACACGCATAGAGGAGTATGTATACTACAGGGTGTATACAACAACAAAGAGGATGTTTACCTGTATAGCCAGTTAAATGAACTGTGTGTGTCAGTGCCCAGCAGATGATGAAGCGGCCAGTGTCAGCAGTGGGCTACAGGAGACCACTGAGTCACCACGCTCGCATGAACATGATGATGAAACCTGACCCCAGATACAGGGTAGGACACACACACACAGATACACACAGATACAGGGTAGGACACACACACACACAGATACAGATACAGGGTAGGACACACACACAAACACAGATACAGGGTAGGACACACACACACAGATACACACAGATACAGGGTAGGACACACACACACACACACACACAGATACAGGGTAGGACACACACACACACACACAGATACAGGGTAGGACACACACACACACACAGATACAGGGTAGGACACACACACACACACACACAGATACAGGGTAGGACACACACACAAACACAGATACAGGGTAGGACACACACACACACACAGATACAGGGTAGGACACACACACACAGATACAGGGTAGGACACACACACACACAGATACAGGGTAGGACACACACACACACACACACACAGATACAGGGTAGGACACACACACACACACAGATACAGGGTAGGACACACACACACACACACACAGATACAGGGTAGGACACACACACACACACACAGATACAGGGTAGGACACACACACACACACACAGATACAGGGTAGGACACACACACACACACACACACAGATACAGGGTAGGACACACACACACACACACCCACACACAGATACAGGGTAGGACACACACACACACACACACAGATACAGGGTAGGACACACACACACACAGATACAGGGTAGGACACACACACACACACATCCTGTCCCTGTGCCTCCCCAGGCAGAGAACCTGCTGGTGCTGCAGATGGACATGCCGTCCCGCTCCACCCTGGACTACCAGGAGCCCCTGCTGGGCCCCAAGATGGCTGCTGCCCTGGAGGAAGCCATGAGGGAGGAGGAGGAGATCCAGGTGGATGCCTCCTCCCTCCTCACCCCCCCTCCCCTCTCCTCATCCTCCTCCAGAAGGAACAAGGCTGGGTGAGACACAGCATGGTGGACACACACACACACACACACAGCATGGTGGACACACACACACACACACACACAGCATGGTGGACACACACACACACACACAGCATGGTGGACACACACACACACACACACAGCATGGTGGACACACACACACACACACACACAGCATGGTGGACACACACACACACAGCATGGTGGACACACACACACACAGCATGGTGGACACACACACACACACACACACAGCATGGTGGACACACACACACACACACACAGCATGGTGGACACACACACACACACACAGCATGGTGGACACACACACACACACATACACACACACAGCATGGTGGACACACACACACACACACACACACCCACACACACACAGCATGGTGGACACACACACACACACACAGCATGGTGGACACACACACACACACACACACAGCATGGTGGACACACACACACACACACACACACAGCATGGTGGACACACACACACACACACACACACACACAGCATGGTGGACACACACACACACACACACCCACACACACACAGCATGGTGGACACACACACACACACACACAGCATGGTGGACACACACACACACACACACACACACACAGCATGGTGGACACACACACACACACACACAGCATGGTGGACACACACACACACACAGCATGGTGGACACACACACACACACACACACAGCATGGTGTATACACACACACACAGCATGGTGGACACACACACACACAGCATGGTGGACACACACACACACACACACACACAGCATGGTGTATACACACACACACAGCATGGTGGACACACACACACACAGCATGGTGGACACACACACACACAGCATGGTGGACACACACACACACACACACACACAGCATGGTGTATACACACACACACAGCATGGTGGACACACACACACACAGCATGGTGGACACACACACACACAGCATGGTGGACACACACACACACAGCATGGTGGACACACACACACACAGCATGGTGGACACACACACACACAGCATGGTGTTCCTCCAGTGTGTGACTGTGTTCTTCTTCTCTAGAACCCTCCGGAGCAGCAGGAAGTCTGGCCCCTCTGGCCCCTCTGGCCCCTCCGGCCCCTCCGGCCCCTCCAGCCCCTCCAGCCCCTTCCCCTACAGCCCTGGCTCACCCTGCTACCCACATTCCCGTGGGCTGGTGCCCAAGTGACCACACACACACAGTACTAATCACACTCTCACACACAGACAGTACTACACACATTCTCACACACACACACACACAGTACTACACACACATAGTACACAGCCTTCTCTGTAAGGCCCCGCTCCGAAGTGAACTGGCCTGGCTGTCAGTTTGTGAGAGGTTTGTGTTCTCAGCGCTGGGAAATGTTTACATGTCCTTGTCGTATGTAAGTTGTCCTCAACCTGGACCTGCTAGTTTATATAGTAAGACTGTACTTATTATAAGATAACGATAATAATAATATAAATATAAAAAACTGTTCCACATAATACTGTTCTGTTTGAGGACCTAGTAAATGAGCTTAAATAAGTTTATGGCTTCACTATGTCTGATTGGCTGTTCTGTACCACAGGGTCTTTCTGATAGGCCGTACAGTACCACAGGGTCTTTCTGATTGGCTGTACAGTACCACAGGGTCTTTCTGATTGGCTGTAGAGAGGGTCTGCTGTATGAGATGTTCTCCCTGGGGCCTCTGGGTAGAGCTGTGGATGACAGGAGGATCCACACATCAGGGATCACAGGTGCCTTGGGGTTAGGGTTAGGGTTAGGGTTGGGCTGCGTCTCCCCCACCCTCCCCTCCTCTCTCCCCCTCTCCCTGCCCTAATCTCCACCCCACCTTTTTCCCCTCTTCCCCCTCCTCCTCCCCCTCTCCCTGCCCTCATCTCCACCCCACCTTCTTCCCCTCTTCCCTCGTCCTCCCCCTCTCCCTGCCCTCATCTCCACCCCACCTTCTTCCCCTCTTCCCCCCTCCTCCTCCCCCTCCTCCTCCCCCTCTCCCTGCCCTCATCTCCACCCCACCTTCTTCTCCTCTTCCCTCCTCCTCCCCCTCTCCCTGCCCTCATCTCCACCCCACCTTCTTCTCCTCTTCCCTCCTCCTCCCCCTCTCCCTGCCCTCATCTCCACCCCACCTTCTTCCCCTCTTCCCTCCTCCTTGCCCTCTCCTCCCTGACCCTGCAGCTACCTGCCCTCACCCTGTAGCTACCTGCCCTGACCCCTGACCCTGTAGCTGCCTGCCCTGACCCTGTAGCTGTTTCCCTTGACCCCTGACCCTGTAGCTGTTTCCCTTGACCCCTGTAGTACTCCCCTGCTGCTAGAGTATGATATATGATATGAATCAGTTTCGATATTGAACTTCTAACTTATCTTTTATTCATTTTTATAAGAAGCAAATGTAGATACACATTTTTACCCACTGTCTTCTTTTGCTATAGACTGCTGTTTATTTTTGGGGAAATGTATAAAGTTATGTACAAATCTTTTATTTTAGTTTGTCAGACATTCAGTATGTACAGTATATTTGTCATCTGTGATTGAGAACCTGCTGTGTTTAGATCATTAGAGGCTGGCATGTTCTGGAAGATGAATCCATTTCAACGTGTTGTACATTGTTCTATAGACAAGGCTGCAAGGCTTACCCCCCTAAAAAAGACATTGCGTGTTTGGGCTTATGTACGTCAGCTTTCTGGTTCTGTAGAGGATGTTGATTAAAGGACTGAATCCTCCAGACAGTCCGAGACCCTG
Organism: Hypomesus nipponensis; assembly: GCF_054491055.1. NCBI lineage: Eukaryota > Metazoa > Chordata > Actinopteri > Osmeriformes > Osmeridae > Hypomesus > Hypomesus nipponensis. The sequence continues at coordinate 21,607,795 of NC_140378.1, forward strand.
AATATAACCTGACACTGTACAGCATCACATTTCTGGACTGAATGATATCAATCCTGGAATGTGAATGTTTCCATTTGTTTGGGTCAATTTTCTCCCAGGTGACATCACTTGTCCCGCCCTTTGGAGGTGACCTCAGACCTTGCTCGATATGCGGGGGTTGCAACCTGGGTTTCGCCAAAGATTTAATGACTCGCTTCAGCCTGTCCGCCAGGGGGCGCTGTTAGCTGGCTGGTTTCTCTTCATTAAAGATATTATCCCAGTTCCAGGTGTGTCCTGTGTGTGTGTGTGCGCGCGCCTGCTTGGCACCACGTGTGGCTGTGTGAATAAAAGAACAACAGAACGAGTAAGTCCTCATGGGTTTATTGACAGCAGTAACGAGCACAGACCAACATGTCAAACATGCTTCAGAAGGAGAACATCAGTCACCTCAACAGCAGCTGAACCTTCTAGAACTGTGGACAGAAGGAGTGAACACTGGAGTCCTCAGTCTGTGTGTGGAAGCACTGAAGAGGACAGCAGGGGTGTGGCTACCACTCATACTGTCACCTCATACTGTCATGTCATGGTTGAGGATCATTCAGTCCACACGTCAACTTCTGACAGAACAAGTCGGCCTGCTAATCATTTCAGCACTTCACAACATTCAACGCTTCAAAAATCTTCAGCAAAAACAAGCAAATAACCAAAGAAATACTGACTATCTTTCCTACTGTCACTCCATAATAAAACAGTTATTAAAAACGTAAAGGATCCTTTTCTTGGACCATCATGTTGGTTTGGGGACCCCAGAAGGCCCATGTGAACAATAACAGACTTGATCTGAGCTCCTGTAGGACCAGAAGGGTCAGGGTGAGGGAACGAGAGAGGAAGGGGTCAAGTCAGTGGGATCAACAGCTCGTTCCCCTCCCACATGTCTCAAGAGGGGGAGACAGGAGGAGGAGAGGGATGACACCAAGAGGGGTGGGGGAGTGCAGTCACTTCTCTCTGTAGTAGAGGAGGTACATCTTCAGCGGCTGTGGCAGGGGCAGCCCCAGGATCCTCTCTCTCAGCACGTTGACTGCTGGCTCTGGACACAGCGTCTGCCCTGCTCCCTCCCTCCCTCTCCTCCCTGTCTCCTGTTCTCCCCTCCTACTTGCCCTTTCCTCCTCCTCCTCATCATCATCTTCATCATCTTTATCCTCCTCTCCTCCTTGGTTGCTGTCCAGGGAGGTGGCAGTATGGGTGGGGCTGGGGGCAGGGCTAGTACCCGCCGCTGCCTGCTTATTGGCCAGCCCAAGTGTGTTGCAGTGGCGTCGGTGGACACGCCTCCGTTTGAAGCGAGGCCCGTACTTGTGCAGGCCGGCCGCCGCTAGGCCCCGCCCCACGGCGAAGGAGGTGGGACCTCTGGAGCGCGTCTGCCCGGACCCGCCCCCAGCCACGCCCCCTGCTGTGACACGCAGCGTGTGGCGGATGCACACCCGTGCCAGCTCCTGTAGCGAGCGCACCGCTAGCACAGCTAGAGGAAGGAGAGAAGAGAGGAGAACAGCTGTGAAAAGGCACCAGAGGCGGGCTGTCAGTCAGAGGAACGTAACCATGGAGACTCACGCAGAGGCACGGTGCTGCGAGGCGAAGGCTTGGGGAGAACGAGAGGGGCGAACGACACAGCGATGATCTTCCTGCTCTCCCAGCTGCTAGGACCTGTACGCATGATCTTAGTCAGCTGGGGAGGGGGGGGGTATATGTCAGTCTTGCAGGATGTGATTTAAGTTAGTTTCCTTTTGTGACTGTGTGAGAGGTGTGTGTCTGCAGAGGTGTGTAAAGAGGTGTGTGTGAGGTGTGTGTCTGCAGAGGTGTGTGTGAGGTGTGTGTGTGTGAGGTGTGTGTGTGAGGTGTGTGTGTGTGAGGTGTGTGTGTGAGGTGTGTGTGTGTGAGGTGTGTGTGAGGTGTGTGAGGTGTGTGTGAGGTGTGTGAGGTGTGTGAGGTGTGTGAGGTGTGTGTGTGAGGTGTGTGAGGTGTGTGAGGTGTGTGAGGTGTGTGTGTGTGTGTACCTTCTCCTCCAGCGGCAGCACCAGCACCCCTCCAGGTTTGAGCAGGTTCTTCATGTAGTCCTCATGGTCCCTCTGCACTCCAGCCCCACAGTACACGCGGTCATACTGCCGCCTCTCAGGGGCCAGCTGCAGACAGTTCCCTGCCACAAAGCTTGGCTCACAGAACTCAAACCTGTACACACACACACAGGAACACACACACACAGGAACACACACACACACACAAACAGAGGAACACACACATACACACACACACAGGAACACACACACACACACACTACTGTCAACTAAAACACAAATGTCTAATGTGCCTCCCACTTTCCTCCAGGGGAGACTAATAGACAGTGGAGCTGTGTGTGTGTATGAGAAGTGCCTCACTTGTCGAAGCTGTCGCTGGTCTTGATGAAATGCTCCAGCTTCTGGTATGCGTACTGTATGACATCATCATGAAGCTCCACCCCGTGGTTCACCCCAAACGGCCCTGAACACAGAACGAGGCCCACCGTGGAGCTAATACTAACACAGAACGAGGCCTGTGGTGGAGCTGATATGAACCCAGAATGAGGCTCACAGTGGAGCTGATAAACTCACCCAGGATGAGGCCCACCATGGTGCTCAGGTAGCCTGTGCCGCTGCCCAAGTTGAGGAAGGAGAGGCCGGGGTGGAGGTCCAGCGCCTCCATCACCTCTGAGTAGATGCAGGGCGCCGATAGGTGGATGTTTCCATGGCGCCAGGCCAGGTCCTTGTAGGCGTTGTCACGGTAATCGTCCAAGTAGTAGTCGGCACGGTCGATGGCCCTGAAGGCCCGCTCCACCAGCGCTGAGCGGATGTAGTGTGCCTCCTTCAGGTTGTCGATCAGCTCGTCATTGTCCTCGCCCGCACTCACAGCCCCGCCCATCTTGCCAGGAGAGGGGCAGGGAGGGGGGCAGGGAGGGGAGAGAGGAGCAGTAACAGAGCGGTAGAGGGGAATGGGGGGAGGGGAGACAGGAGCCGTAGAGGGGTGGGAGGGGAGACAGGAGCCGTAGAGGGGGGGGAGGGGAGGAGAACGGGAAGGTGTTGCCCGGGGATGGTGGAGTGGTGTAGTTGTGGGGTAGCTGTTGTGTGAAGGAGGTGTAGAGTATGGGAGGTGTAGAGTGGGGGCTGTTGTACTGATGTGGAATCTGGGGACAGATTTCCTAAGAACACAGGGTTGGGTTGAACACAGGGTTGTGGAGGTCTATCAGTCTATCATAGGTACGTCATGACTGGTCTCACACTCCTGAACAGTAGGTGCAGTGTATACACCTTTAAGATGGACGCAATCCCCCAATTAAAGTCAAAGATGAAACATTTGTTCAGTTCTTTTCGTGAAAAGCATCTAAACAGGATCCCAACACTTCAGCGTTGGCCTACTACTACTTTAAAATAGCACTGGTGGTTTCTACAGTTATATTCTTCCGTTCTGTGTTAGATGTGTGACGACGGAGCTACAGAAAGGTTTCTCATACACGGCTGCTAGGTAGCCAATAGTTCTAGACACGGTGGTAACAGTACAATGTTTAGCAGGCTAGGTAAAACGGTACAGACGTTAAACACTTAATAGTCAGAAAATTAACCAGCTAGCCTAGCAACAGTCAGTCTTGAATGTTGGCTATGTTAGACGCGTTAGCTGGCGGTCTCAATGGACTGATTTCACGTGCAGACAGGGAGTTACACCACATCGAGAATAATAACACCATGTCCTAGCGCTACTCTGTCTAATAACCACTTTAAAACGTTACCTCGGACTTAGTCCTTTTTACAGTTGTACAGCGTGAGAATGCCGACAGTCTGCATGGATCGCTGTTTTCCTCGGTCCCGTTGGTTCAGGATGTAAACAGACCAACTAACGTACTGACGTCATACGCAAACACAACACAACTAATGATTATTAAATAGGACTACAACACAAAAAGGAGGTAGCTTTGAAACCTAAGGGCTTTTTCTTAGTTTTATTTTAATTACAACGCAAACAAATATACATGCTTTTATAATGATTTCGATTTTCTCTGAGAACCGATGTGTTTCTGGCGAGACACAAATTGTTCGGCAGCCTGCCTGGATGTCACCTTGGATAAGAGCATCTTCAAAATGAATAAAACGAAACATGTATCCTGTGTGATTTAAACGTAAACATGTATCCTGGCAACACTGACGAGGCCGGTAGCCTCCAGCCTGACCAGCAGGGGGCAGCGCTCCTCTTGTCCTGACCAGCCAGAGTAGCAGCCACATAACCCCCCCCACACACACACACAGACACCCCCCCCCACACACACACACACACACACCCACACACACACACAGACACCCCCCCCCCACACACACACACACAGACACCCCCCCCCACACACACACAGACACCCCCCCCCCCCACACAGACACACACACAGACACCCCCCCACACACACACACAGACACCCCCCCCACCCCCCCCCACACACACACACACACACACACCCACACACACACACAGACACCCCCCCCCCCCACACACACACACACCCCCCCCACACACACACACACACAGACACCCCCCCCCACACACACACACACACCCCCCACACACACACAGACACCCCCCCCACACACACACACACCCCCCACACACACACACACACACACACACACACACACCCCCACACACACACACAGACACCCCCCCCCACACAGACACCCCCCCCCCCACACACACACAGACACCCCCCCCCCCCCACACACACACACACACACCCACACACACACACACACACAGACACCCCCCCCACACACACACACAGACACACAGACACCCCCCCCACACACACACACACACAGACACCCCCCACACACACACACCCCCCCCCCCACACACACACACAGAACCCCCCCACACACACAGAACCCCCCCCACACACACACACAGAACCCCACACACAGAACCCCCCCACACACACACAGAACCCCACACACACACACACAAACACACACACCCCACATACACAATCCCATACACACACATAGAAACACACACGTATACACATGTACGCTCGCAGAAACACATCCACAATAAGCTAAATGTACAAATTCCTGTTTGTGTTCTTTATGGTTCTTTATTACAGTTCTTCATAACACTTAAATGGTTCAAACCCCCACAATAACAGACATCACTTCTCTTTTAAAAACACAGACACAGACACACACCGGGGAGAGCAGCGCCACTACACTCTACTGGGGGGGGGGGCACAGCCAAGAACAGCCCTGCTTTACAAAATGGTACATAGCAAATGAACAACCTCCTCTACAAAAGTAACAAAGAATCCCATACAATCTATCGTTGTGGAAGTGCTTGTAATATTGGAAGGTTTTTTTGTAATTTTCAAAAGGATATATCAATATCGTTGCCTAGAAAATCACCAGTAAAAATATCTTGTCTCTGTAGAAATATGCTGGCAGAACTGGCCTTGGCTGTGGATGCTATTCATTTATTTTTTATTTATTTTACTTTTCTTTTATACGACGACGATAACACTGTTCCTTAATACAGAAATGTACAGACTGCCCTTCACATGTGTTTATGATCAAGTTAGGTTCATTCATGTTTTCATGTTCTCCCTCCTCAGGGTTGCTGATTGGCTGCTGAAGACAAGTCACTGCTGATTGGCTGCTGATGCCGTGTCACCAGGTCTCTCTCAAATCATATCTGGTCCATCAGATCAATAGGGTTTTGGTAGCAACATCTAAATAACCTTATGAATAGTAGTATCTCATCAAGAGATGGTAGCCGTGGTGACGGTACCATCTCATACAGGGACAGTAACTGTGGCGACAGTACAGTCTCAGTGTTGGCAGTGGGAGGGATGCATGAGCTGGTTTCACCAGGACATCTCAACCCCAAACACAGCCTGCCACTGTCCTGGGTAGGACCCAGACCCAACCAGTCACAAACCATTCAGTCATAAATCAGCCAGTTATAAACCAGTCAGAACCGATCAAAACCAGTCAGAACCAGTCGAAACCAGCGAGGCATAAACCAACCAGTCATAAACCGTCAGAACTAATCAAAATCAGCCAGTCATAAACCACCCTGTAATAAACCAATCAGTAAGACCCAATAAGTTATGAACCAACCAGTCATAAACCAGTCAGAACCAGTCATAAACCAGCCAGTCATATCCAGTCAGATCTGGCCAGTCAAAACCAGCCAGTCACACCCAATCAGTCACAACCAGCCAGTCACAACCAGTCAGAAACAGACAGTCACAACCAGCCAGTCACAACCAGTCAGAAACAGACAGTCACAACCAGCCAGTCACAACCAGTCAGAAACAGCCTTGACCCGATGAACGGTGAGGAAGGCACACATGATCAGACTGTACAGGTTTTGGTTTGGTCATGAAACACACCTTACTGACTGTGTGTGTGTGTGTTGGTCATGTGTCTTTAGAAGTGTGTGTGTGTTTATGTATGTGTGTGCCCACAAGTGTATGTGTGTTGGTCATGTGTCTTAAGAATGCGTGAGTGTGTGTGTGCGCAGACATTCTAAGCTCAGAGGGTTGGAGTTTGGAGATGGAACTCTCCATGACAACAGATCATTAAGCAATATACAGCCCATAATACACACAGGGGATGTGCAGGGAAACGTTAAAGGTTGGAGCTTTACAGGAGAGGTGTGTGTGTGTGTGTTGGGGAGATCTGAGTCTTCACACACACCTGTCCTGGAGGGTAACGCAGTAGCAAGTCAGTCAACATTCATCTCCATCCTACTCTGGAGTCACATGCTCCTGGGCTGAAGGGTGGAGGACCAAGATACAATCTCAATCATGAGCAGTCAGCTACAGGGTACTGGGAGAGGTTACACAAGCGTTTCTCCTCTCCTCTCCTCCCTGGCCATATTCTATCCTGCTCCTGCTCTTCAAAGCTTTGGGGTTTCAAACACAGAAAGTATTCCTGTCAAAACACAATCTTAACACAGACGACACACACCTCAGTAACAACCCCCCCCCAACAGGAACACACAGACGCCTCCTCTGAGTATACACATGAGACAACAACAAACAGTGTAACAACCTCCTCGGGGTTGGAGGTCAAACAGCCCTCACAGCTTTCCACCTTGGGACCAAATGCTGGCGTTTCATTGGTTCTCTTAAAAAGTGCACACAAGAGTTTCTGTATTCTGCTAGACACTGCAAGTCCTTCTGTGTTCCGAAGTCTCAGATCAGAGAACGTGTTCCAGAAGTGTAGAACCTCAGAGGAACCATAGCAGAACCTGGCACATCAAGCAGGACATCCTCTTCTTCATCACCATCATCATCATAGACATCATCATCATCACCTACACTTAGAACAAGGAGTTCTTTCCAGTCTCAACATGACATTCATCTCTAAAGCAGTACAACACACAGTTAACACGTTTCCACAAGTCTGAATAAGGTACAGACAAATCCACAAAATACATTTTTTAACCCCATTTAACTATGGTAACACTAACTAACTGTTGCTATGACAACATGTTTTAAAGCCACAGCTGAGTGTTCTGTGTTTGTCCGCCCTGGATGACCCTGACCCTGACCCTGACCCTGACCCTGACCCTGACCCTGACCCTAACCCTAACCCTGACCCTAACCCTGACCCTGACCCTGACCCTGACCCTGACCCTGACCCTGACCCTAACCCTAACCCTGACCCTGACCCTGACCCTGACCCTGACCCTGACCCTGACCCTGACCCTGACCCTGACCCTGACCCTGACCCTGACCCTGACCCTGACCCTGACCCTGACCCTGACCCTGACCCTGACCCTAACCCATTCCTGGACCAGTCTCTCTAGATAGACCAGTCTCTCTTGAATAGACCAGTCTCTCTAGATAGACCAGTCTCTCTAGATAGACCAGTCTCTCTAGATAGACCAGTCTCTTCCAGACAGATACATTTGTGGGACCACCTAACACAAAAGAAGTCAACAAATACACTGGAAAAATAGACGTATGTTTTCATTCATATTTATATAGCTTCTTTAAACTTTATTATTTATACAGAATGTATATAGTGTGTACTTATGGCCGTCTGGGCTGAGACATAAAGGCACCTGACTCACTCCCCCCGCAAAACCCTGCCCCGCTGAGGCCCCACCCACAAGGCCCTGCCCCATTAGGCCCCACCCCCATCGAGGCTCCACCCACACAAAGCCTCCAGCCTAACCAGGATCCATTCCCTGCAAAGCCCTGTTCCCACACGGTTGCCTGGGAATACGGCAGGATGGGAGGAGTCAGGTCTGAAAGTGAGAGTTCTGTAGTGGCACTTTGTGCATCAAAAAATTAACTTCTATAGTAAGGCTACAAGGGTGTGTTATTATGAAGCTTGTGTGTGTTTATGTAGAAGTGTGTTGATTCTGGAAGCTGGGTGTGTTTACAGAGCCCCTGTAAGTCCATACACACACAGCCCCACTTAACATCTGCTAACCCTACCCCCTTGAGAAGGCTTCCTGGCTACGAGGGGGGTCAGGGGGGGCAGGGGGTCAGGGGAGCCAGGCTAGGCTGCTACAGACTGCTAGTAGAGGTATAATTGGACCGCCACAGGTTTCTGTCTTTGTTTTATTTCTTCTGCCATGTTTTATTTATAGAAACTATGTTCCTGCTGGACCTGCTTCACTCTGGAGGAGGAGCGAGGTGCTTCTGGGATCTGTAGTCTTTATTCAGACAGGTTAGTGTAGCTCTGGGATCTGTAGTCTTTATTCAGACAGGTTAGTATTGCTCTGGGATCTGTAGTCTTTATTCAGACAGGTTAGTGTTGCTCTGGGATCTGTAGTCTTTATTCAGACAGCTTAGTGTTGTTCTGGGATCTGTAGTCTTTATTCAGACAGCTTAGTGTTGCTCTGGGATCTGTAGTCTTTATTCAGACAGCTTAGTGTTGCTCTGGGATCTGTAGTCTTTATTCAGACAGGTTAGTGTTGCTCTGGGATCTGTAGTCTTTATTCATGTGACCAGCTGGGACTTGGCTGTCACCCATCCAAACCAAATAAATAAACACATCACAGAAACCTTCTTAAATATCTAATAAATACTAAATAATAAATACTTTCTTATCCTCCAGGAGTATATCTCAGGGGTCAGGGGTGAGGAGCCCCCTGCGGTACTTACAGATCACAGAGAGACGGAGGTACTGTAAACAAAATCGTTAAATTAAAAACAAAATAAAAAATGTTTATAAAATTATCAAAACTTTCAGTTGTAAAATATCTGCACTTGAAAATGTATATTAAAAGTATTTCAAATAAAATAAGATATAAATATATATATATAAAATAATTAAATGTGGTCAGTTTTTAATTTATCTTTTTAGAGTGTAGGAGTCCTGATTTCTCCCTGACAAGGTCCCTTTACAAAACAATAAACATAATAAATAGATATAATTCAAATAAATTAACAAACAAACATCAATAATAATAATAATAACATAAACAGCAAATAAATTACATTTTAAGCGTTTCACAAATGTAAATAGTCCTACAACTAATTATTGTACCACAAACTATTCAGTGAAATGAAGTGCAAATGACCATGTCCATGACTCCATGAGAGTGAACTATAACAGGGGGCGTTTCTTACTGCCCTCCTCCATCATCCACACACCAGCTGCCTTCTGCTGGGAGTGGATGAGTGGCTGCAGGGGGCAGGGGGCTGCAGGGGGCAGGGGCGTGCAGGGGGGAGGGGGCTGCAGGGGGGAGGGGGCTGCAGGGGGGAGGGGGGTACAGGGGGAGGGGGCTGCAGGGGGCAGGGGGGTACAGGGGGGAGGGGGCTGCAGGGGGCTGCAGGGGTGCCAGATGGAACATCACTAAGATGATGATGTCATGCTCTACAACCTCTGTCTCTTCTTCAAGGCCTATCAGGGTGTGTGTGTGTGTGGGGGGGTGTATGTGTGTGTATGTGCATGTTTCTGCTTGGAGAGTCCTTACTGCCCATGATCACATGATCACATGATCACATGATCACACAGCCACCAGCTAAGACGCTCAGGCAGCACCTCCGCTTCTCTCCATCCTCCATGCGTCACCGTGGCCTTGGTGCTCTCCTGCTATGAGTCATGGTGTCCATGGAGACCACTTCCTCTAAGCTTCTATGACAGAACGGACAGAGCTACAGTGACAGCCAATGGGAATCCAGACTCTTCATTCAGTTGGACATTAAGTTTGAGGTTGAAGGATGAGGTTCACATCCTCTTTACTTCTCTGCATCCTCCTTCCAGACCAGAAACAGCTAGTTAAGTCCTGGTCCTGGTTCTATTTATATTACTAGTTCTTGTTCTAGTCCTGGTTCTGGTTTGGGTCTTTTAAAGTTGCTGTTTAGAAAACCTGAATGCCCTTTTAAGTATTCACCTTTATGATACTGTAAAGTCTCTTGTCCCCCCCCTCCTTCACCCCCCTCCATCCCCTGACCCCCCCCCCCTTAGACCATTATGTCCCCCCCAACCACTGACTTTAAACCCCTCAACACTGACCCCTGACCCCCTAAACCCCACCCTCCTCAGACCTTGATGCCCTTGACGGCCTGGTTGATGGTCTCCAGCAGAGCCTTGTTCTCTGGGCTCTGCAAGCGCTCCTTGTTGCTGTACATGTCTGTCAACGTCGACACGTAGCGGTCGAAGTTCTGCTCGGTGATTGGCTCCTGCTGGGGTGGACAAATAACCAATCATGAGCCTCTCGAGTGCTTTGTGACTGTGTGTGACTGTGTGTGACTGTGTGTGACTGTGTGTGACTGTGTGTGCGTGTCTGTGTGAGTGTATGTCAGAGTCAAATGGGAGTCAGATGGCTGAGTGGTTAGGGAATCGGGCTAGTAATCAGAAGGTTGCCAGTTTGATTCCTGGCCGTGCCAATGAAGTTGTGTCCTTGGGCAAGGCACTTCACCCTACTTGCCTCGGGGGAATGTACCTGTACTTACGGTAAGTCGCTCTGGATAAGAGCGTCTGCTAAATTACTAAATGTAAACGTGTATGTGTGTGCATGCGTGTGCATGTGTGTGTGTGTGTGTGCATGTGTGTGTTTGTGGGTTTGAGGGTATGTATGAGTGTGTGAATGTGTGTGTGTACGTTCATATGTGTTTGTGTGTGTATGTGTGTTTGTGTGTGTGTGTGTATGTGAGTGTGTGTCTCACCAGGTGTGGCAGGCGGATGTGGGCCAGGCTGTGTATGAGCGCGTGGCTGAGACCAGAGAGCTCCAGGAACAGAGCTTCATTCTGCTCCTCCATCATCTTGTTGTCCTGCTCGATGCTCTGCAGGCTGCGCTCCATGGACGAAATCTGGACACCAGCATCATTCCATCATCACATCATCACTACAAATGAGGGACCATATAGGCCATGATTATGCCCCCCCCCTCACACACACACACACACACCTGTGTCTGCAGGTTAACCATGTCTGCCTCCACCTCAGAGTTGGACTCGTTCAGGTCGTTTATCTCCTTGTTCAGCAGCTGGATGTCCTCATCCTTATCCAGGACTGACAAGAGGAGAGTACAGTAGTGTACAGTTAAGACTGTAGTATAGTATAGTATAGTATAGTATAGTATAGTATAGTATAGTATAATATAGAAGACCCTACACCCACACACACACACTCAGACACTAGGGGTGGAACGGTACATGTATTGGTACTGAACCATACGGTTCGGTGTGTCACGGTTCGGTGCATGAAATTACACAGAGAATACACGGTATAAAAATAAATAAAACTTGCGTGCAAATGAATTAATGTAAAGCAGAACTACTGTTAGATCCTCGTGTTCTTTAGGGACACCTAGTCTGTAGCTCTGAAGCTCTGATTGGCGCCGCCGTGAGTCAAAGATAGCTTGCAGCACTAAGGACGAAACTTTGGTTTCCCATTCAGTTCCAGTACTACAGGTGAGAGAGTGGTGGATGAGACGAGCGCTGTGTCTCAGCGTTGATCAGCAGTAGTGGGGAATGTGAGTGGAAATACACCTAACATGCTAAAGCACATAACTCATCTGGATAAGACCATATAACACATCTATCGTGTGCTAAATGACTCAACATATCCGACGCCTTCACCCAGGTGTGCCAATCACTGGAACGAGACAACTTCTCCACCCTACAGTGCTGAGCCAGCCTTTACATACACAAATAGGGCCAAAAAAATCACTCACGCAATCGGAATTTACATGTTATCTTCAATGCGCCCGTATTCACTCATAGAGGAACCTGGTTTGTTTTGCTTTTCCCTCCGTTGTACCAAACTCGTACCGAACCATGATGTCTGAACCGCGGTATGAAGCGAACCGTGATGTCTGAACCGCGGTATGAAGCAAACTGTGATGTCTGAACTGCGGTATGAAGCAAACTGTGATGTCTGAACTGCGGTATGAAGCAAACTGTGATGTCTGAACTGCGGTATGAAGCAAACCGTGATGTCTGAACCGCGGTATGAAGCAAACTGTGATGTCTGAACCGCGGTATGAAGCGAACCGTGATGTCTGAACCGCAGTATGAAGCAAACTGTGATGTCTGAACTGCGGTATGAAGCGAACCGTGATTTCAGTGTACCGCTCCACCCCTACCAGACACACACCCACACACACACCCACACACACACCCAGACACACACCCACACACACACCCACACACACACCTAGACACACACCCACACACCCACACACACACCCACACACACACCCACACACACACCCAGACACACACCCACACACACACACACACCCAGACACACACCCAGACACACACCCACACCCAGACACACACCCACACACACACCCAGACACACACCCACACACACCCACACACACCCACACACACACCCACACACACACCCAGACACACACCCACACACACACCCAGACACACACCCAGACACACACCCAGACACACACCCACACACACACCCACACACCCACACACACACCCACACACACACCCACACACACACCCACACACACACCCAGACACACACCCACACACACACCCACACACACACCCAGACACACACCCACTCTTACCGTCGCTGGTCCTGGACTTGGTGCAGAGGAAGTCTTCTCCAGTGAACTTGCTCTTTTTCTTAGAAAAGGCTCTGGGACACCCGGACAGGCTGGAGCAGAGGGTCAGGGGTCAAGATCAGGGCTTGCAGATTGTCATAGTGGGCGTGGTCATAGTGGGCGTGGTCATAGTGGGCGTGGTCATAGTGTGCGCATGGCATGTGTGGGCGTGGCTCACCTGCGGTGCGTGAGGAAGCTGCCGTTGGCGTGGCCGGAGCCGTCGCAGGCGGGTGTGGGGCAGCTGGGGCCCTCGGCGCGGAAGGCTTTCCAGCTGAATGGGGCTCCGCCCAGAACACCCTCCTTCTGCCGGCGCGCCGCCAGGGGGCATCCATACGCACTGCGGTGGGTCGCATACTTCCCACTGATGTGGCCCAGACTGTCACAGCCTGGCACCGGGCATCTACTGGGAGGGGGAGGAGAGGAGGGCAGAGGGATAGGGAGGAGAGGAGGGCGGAGGGGTAGGGAGGAGAGGAGGGCAGAGGGATAGGGGGGAGAGGAGGGCGGAGGGGTAGGGAGGAGAGGAGGGCAGAGGGATAGGGAGGAGAGGAGGGCAGAGGGATAGGGGGGAGCAGAGGGCAGAGGGAGGGGGAGGAGAGGAGGGCAGAGGGAGGGGGAGGAGAGGAGGGCAGAGGGATAGGGGGGAGAGGAGGGCAGAGGGATAGGGAGGAGAGGAGGGCAGAGGGATAGGGAGGAGCAGAGGGCAGAGGGAGGGGGAGGAGAGGAGGGCAGAGGGAGGGGGAGGAGAGGAGGGCAGAGGGATAGGGGGGAGAGGAGGGCAGAGGGATAGGGAGGAGAGGAGGGCAGAGGGATAGGGAGGAGCAGAGGGCAGAGGGAGGGGGAGGAGAGGAGGGCAGAGGGAGGGGGAGGAGAGGAGGGCAGAGGGATAGGGAGGAGAGGAGGGCAGAGGGATAGGGGGGAGAGGAGGGCAGAGGGATAGGGAGGAGAGGAGGGCAGAGGGATAGGGAGGAGCAGAGGGCAGAGGGAGGGGGAGGAGAGGAGGGCAGAGGGAGGGGGAGGAGAGGAGGGCAGAGGGATAGGGAGGAGAGGAGGGCAGAGGGATAGGGGGGAGAGGAGAGGGAAGGCAGAGGGTGTGGAGGAAGAGAATGAGGGTGGAGGGTGTGGGGGTCAACGTTAGCATCTACTAACCCCTGAAAAACCCAATTTCTCACATATCAAGTTTTACTATTTCCGATAAACCGTAATAAAGTGTAACTGTACCTACAATGTTGTTACTACAAGTATCGCTATGTAGTTACATGGTAGTAACTGTTGCATAATATTATTACATAGTCGTTGTACTATTATTATCAGTATTATCATAATTACACAGTAATATAATGTTAGTTTCCTCAAGGATCACAATGACTCTTGCTTAGAGACTTGTTGCTCTTGTTGGTCAGTGGTAACTAATTTAAATTGTTGTACTGCTGTGAATTGTTTTTTTTTACTGTTGCTTGCTTTTCTACAGATACACTTGCACTTATAGCAATTCATGTTGTTTACTTGTAACTTGTTTAACTACATGCTCTTATGGTTCTTCCCTTTTCCACTTTTTTTGGTTGTTCACAATATGTGCTTTATGTTTTGGCGACCCACAATGTTTTTGGGGCTATCTTGTTGTTATTATCAGTGACCTATGCACTTTGTAAAGTTCTCTCTTGGAAGTCGCTTTGGATAAAAGCGTCTGCTAAATGAATAAATGTAAACGTAGTCTAAACATATAGCAGCTTCTCCAGTGAAAACTGTCCAAGCAGCACAGCACACAGACACCAAACTCTCCACCTACCACACCCACACAACAAGGCTCACACAGAGTGGTAAAATGATGTATATATTTATTTATTTTGGAGGGGGATTTGATATTCTGTCTTTAAGATCTATGCTGCAATACTCTAGCATCAACTAGCTAACCCGAACCCTAACTGCAGTCGGATAGCCTAAATGCCTGTGTGGCCATGGATGATGTCATCAATATGCTATGTTTGAGGGGGTTGGGTGGACCAAGATGGCCGCCTGTCTGGATGTGTGTCTCTGAGCCTGTCTGTCTGCTGGACGTGTGTCTCTGAGCCCTACGACCTGTACGTGTGTCTCTAAGCCCTACGACCTGTACATGTGTCTCTGAGCCCTACGACCTGTACGTGTGTCTCTAAGCCCTACGACCTGTACATGTGTCTCTGAGCCCTACGACCTGTACGTGTGTCTCTAAGCCCTACGACCTGTACATGTGTCTCTGAGCCCTACGACCTGTACGTGTGTCTCTGAGCCCTACGACCTGTACGTGTGTCTCTGAGCCCTACGACCTGTACGTGTCTCTGAGCCCTACGACCTGTACGTGTGTCTCTGAGCCCTACGACCTGTACGCGTGTCTCTGAGCCCTACAACCTGTACGTGTCTCTGAGCCCTACGACCTGTACGTGTGTCTCTGAGCTCTACGACCTGTACGCGTGTCTCTGAGCCCTACAACCTGTACGTGTCTCTGAGCCCTCGACCTGTACGTGTCTCTGAGTCCTACGACCTGTACGTGTGTCTCTGAGCCCTACGACCTGTACGTGTGTCTCTGAGCCCTACGACCTGTACGTGTGTCTCTGAGCGGTACGAACTTTAAGAGCTCGGGGGCATCCGGGTCCTTGCTGGGGGCGGTTTTTACTCCACATTTCTTGGCACGCGGACAGCCAGACAAACTGCAAACACAAAGTATGAAGCCGATAAAAAAGTCTGGTAAAGGAACAGCCTTAACACTGCTGAGGAGGAGGAGCCTGGAGGAAACACTACAGGAAACCAGATATATTCTGAAATTAGAATCAAATTTGATTAGAATCAAATCAAATTAAATTGAGATCATCCCCAGACAGGCCTGAATTGTGCTGGTGAGATATGTGTGTATGCGTGTGTGTGTGTGCATGTGTGTGAATCCTGTCTCCAACTAAGATGATCTGTCTCTAGACTTCTCTGACCTTGTGTGTGTGTGTGTGTGTGGGGGGGGGGGGGTGTATGAGTGTGTGTTGCCTGGAAGTGTGTGTTGTTTTGTGTTAGCGATTGGAATGTGTGTCAATGCCGGTGTGCAGGTGTCAGACAGTCCTACCTCCTGTGAGAGGCGTAGTTTCCGGTGATGTGGCCGGAGCCGTCACACCCTTGGGTGGGGCACCTGGGGGGTTAGGGGGGAGCATCATCAGCAGATACATTCATATTAGACTCGTTTAAGCACCCTGTAGCCATGTAGCATTAGCATGGTGGAGGTCCGTAGCTTTTCCATGAATGTCTGTTGCATTAGCATGTTAATATGATAGAGGTCTGTAGCAGTATCACATTAGCATTGGAGCCATAGTTTCATTGAAGCATTAGATAGGTCTGTAGCGTTAGCATGTTAGCATGACTGTGATCTGTGGCATTAGCATGGTAGCTTTGCTAGGAGTGTGTAGCATTAGCATGGTAGCATGATAGGAGTGTGTAGCATTAGCATGGTAGCATGATAGGAGTGTGTAGCATTAGCATGGTAGCATGATAGGAGTGTGTAGCATTAGCATGGTAGCATGGTGGTGAGGTGAAGGAGCAAAGACAAAGAGGAGAAGAGGGAGTGTAGAAGACAAGGAAGGAGGAGGAGCAAGAGGAGGAGAAGAGAGTGTAGAAGACAAGGAGAGGAGGAGGAAGAGGAGGAGGAGGAGAAGAGAGTGTAGAAGACAAGGAGAGGAGGAGGAAGAGGAGGAGGAAAGAGAGTGTAGAAGACAAGGGGAGGAGGAGGAAGAGGAGGAGGAGAAGAGAGTGTAGAAGACAAGGAGAGGAGGAGGAAGAGGAGAACACACATACTTGAGTTCAGCAGAGTGAGCCGCCATGAGGGAACGAAGACTCTTATCAGCAAGAGGACACCCAGAGAGACTGAGGGAGAGAGAGAGAGAGAGAGGAAGGGAGGACAGAAAGAGGGGGAGGGATGGAGAGAGGGAGAGAGAGGGAGAGGGAGACAGAGAGAGGGATGGAGAGAAAGAGGGGGGAGGGATGGAGAGAAACAGACAGAAAGCAAGAGATACAAAGTGAGAGATACAGAAAGAGAGACAGAAATGGAGAGAGAGATAAGGAGAGAGAGATAAGGAGAGAGAGAGGAAGACAGTAATAGTCAGCAGGAGCAGGTAGAGAGCAGCCAGGGAGAGATCCACAGGTTCTGTCATGCAGGAGAACTGACCCCTGACCCCTGAGAGATCCACAGGTTCTGTCATGCAGGAGGCCTAGGAGGAGGGTGTAATCTACCCTACCTGAGTCTAACCCTGACCCTGACCCCTGACCTCTGACCCTGGGTGTGAGTCTCTACACTGGGTGTCCTACCTGCGATGGGAGGCGTAGTTTCCAGTGATATGACCACTACCATCACAACCAGGGGTGGGACACCTGGGAGAGAGAGAAAGAGGAGTGGAGGAGAGAGAAGGAGGAGAGTGGAGGAGAGAGAAGGAGGAGAGTGGAGGAGAGAGAAGGAGGGGAGTGGAGGAGAGAGAAGGAGGACAAAGAGGAGGAGAGAGAGAGAGAGAGAGAGAGAGAGGGGGGGGAGGAGAGAGATGAGGAGAGAGGTGAAAGGAAGAGAGAGTGAGGTCAGAGGAGGAGTGTGTGTGTCTGTGTGTGATGAGGAGAGAGTGATGAGGAGAGAGTGATGAGGAGAGAGAGTGATGAGGAGAGAGAGTGATGAGGAGAGAGAGTGATGAGGAGAGAGTGATGAGGAGAGAGTGATGAGGAGAGAGTGATGAGGAGGGAGAGTGATGAGGACAGAGTGATGAGGAGAGAGTGATGAGGAGAGAGTGATGAGGAGAGAGAGTGATGAGGAGAGAGAGTGATGAGGAGAGAGAGTGATGAGGAGAGAGTGATGAGGAGAGAGAGTGATGAGGAGAGAGTGATGAGGAGAGAGTGATGAGGAGAGAGTGATGAGGATAGAGAGTGATGAGGAGAGAGTGATGAGGAGAGAGAGTGATGAGGAGAGAGAGTGATGAGGAGAGAGTGATGAGGAGAGAGAGTGATGAGGAAAGAGAGTGATGAGGAGAGAGAGTGATGAGGAGAGAGTGATGAGGAGAGAGTGATGAGGAGAGAGAGTGATGAGGAGAGAGAGTGATGAGGAGAGAGTGATGAGGAGAGAGTGATGAGGAGAGAGAGTGATGAGGAGAGAGTGATGAGGAGAGAGAGTGATGAGGAGAGAGAGTGATGAGGAGAGAGTGATGAGGAGAGAGTGATGAGGAGAGAGTGATGAGGAGAGAGTGATGAGGAGAGAGAGTGATGAGGAGAGAGTGATGAGGAGAGAGTGATGAGGAGAGAGAGTGATGAGGAGAGAGTGATGAGGAGAGAGAGTGATGAGGAGAGAGAGTGATGAGGAGAGAGTGATGAGGAGAGAGTGATGAGGAGAGAGAGTGATGAGGAGAGAGAGTGATGAGGAGAGAGTGATGAGGAGAGAGTGATGAGGAGAGAGTGATGAGGAGAGTGTGAGAGGGATCCCTTACAGAAGCAGGTCTTTCTTGCAGTCCTTGGGTTGGATCTGGATCTTGAAGTTGGGGGAAGTGACATCGCCTGGGTACTTCCTGTCCTCCCAGGCCTCACAGTCCTCAGGATCTGACGAGGCACAGGACTGGCCTGTGTGTTCCATCTGAAGATCACCCACACACACACAGACACACACACACACACACACACCCACACACATGCACCTGTCAGTCACAGTGGTCTCCTAGCGACAGCCAACCCGGCACCAGAGGCAGAACATCGACCACTCCTCTCAACAGCTCATTGCTGCTAATGCTATCGAGCATAGATTAAAAAACGAGTCAGTTGCAGATGGTAGGGTGACCAGACGTCCTCTTTTACCTGGACATGTCCTCTTTTCGAGACCTAAAAAACACGTCCGGCAGGGATTCCAAAAACGTCCGGGATTTTGTCTCGTCGGATATCTGTGTTTCTCTGGGTCTTTCACAAACTCATTATTACGCCTTACAAGTTTTGGAAAGTGTATCTCCCTTACGTTCCACCTTCTTGGGCGAGCACTGAATGTAGAGAGAACTGTCATTGGTCAACCGCCTTCTCAGTGTTGCCAGATGCATGATAATTATCCTCCCAAACACGATCCTTTTAAGCCTTTGGTACGATACTGGCAACACTGAGCACCTTGCCGCCTCCAGTTACATTGTTTACAACAGCACATGATATCTGCAGCCATGCCAAAAAGTCCAAAGTGTCTTGATTTTCTAATTTCAATATGTGGCCATATAAATAATGTTTTATTTGTAAAATTTTCTGACACATTAAACAACCACTGAAAGCCACAGAAGCACTGGACTAAATGAAAAAAGATTTGTTTACATTTACAATTTTGTTAAGGTATGAATAAATGATGATATAGCCTGTCATTTGAGTCATTTCATTTGTGACATTTGTATGTATTCACATGGTTATGGTGCGGCATGCAATACCCCACCCCCCCTCCCCGTAACGAAGTGTCCTCTTTTTCACAAACTCTAATCTTGTCACCCTAGCGGGTGGTTACCAAAAAGGTTGATTGTATTGGAAAGAAACAAGGTAGCTATGTCAAACTTCCTCAACCTGTCCCTATCACAATAAAATGATCATGCAGAGTAGTATGCATTTTTAGATACTACATGTTAACTAGAAAGCTAGCTAGGTAGGTTGTATTATTTTAAGCTCATTGATGACATTTGTTTGCCACAGGAAATAGATGATGACCCAAACGATGACATGTGACCCAAAGAGAAAAAGATCCAATCATAAATTGGACATGTACTGTACAATCATGTACTGTAAGTATAATTTGTACATGCCTTATGTGTAAGTGTCTACTAAGTTACTCAAATGTATGTGAATGTTTACAATTATCCATTGTTAATTAACAAAGAATACAAATAGGACACAGAAGTTGACTTGTTCATTAAAATATAGACTGGTCCAGAAGAAAGACCCCCCGATATGTCCCAGATTTTGCCCCACCCCTTTGGACCTGTGGTCCCACCTCTGCTTAGAGAACCTGGCAGTATAGAACCTTAGAGAACAAACCTCCTCTATGTCCTCTTCTCTCTGGCGGTTGGGTTTAGTGTAGTCCAGAGGCCCCTCCCACTCTTCTTGCTTGTGGGCGTGGCCCAGGTGAGGCGAGGCCAGGTGGAGGGAGGAAGAGGAGGGGTCAGGAGAGAGCACACCTGGACTGGAGCCCTCATGTTTAATAGGCTTCTTCATGCTTAGGTCCAGAGTTCCATTCTCATCCACCTCGATGTCCACATTCTGCAGCCAGGGGTCACATGGGGTCACACAGGGGTCATACAGGGGTCACAGAGGGAGGGATAAGAGAGGGAGAGATGAGAGGTAGGGAGAGTGGGAGGGAGGGATGAGAGAGGGAGGGATGAGATGGATGAAATAGGGAGGGATGAAAAGGGGAGGGGTGAGTGGGGGAGGGATGAGAGGGGGAGGGATGAGAGGGGGAGGGATGAAAAGGGGAGGGGTGAGAGGGGGAGGGATGAAAAGGGGAGGGGTGAGAGGGGGAGAGGTGAGAGGGGGAGGGATGAGAGGGGGAGGGATGAGAGGGATGAGAGGGAGGGAGGCTACCTTGGGGTGCGTAAGGGTGCTGCGTGTGCTGAGGTTCTCTGGACGCTCCCAGCAGCGAGTTGACAGATTCAAAATGGCGGTGGCGGCCATGTGTGCCTCCTCGGCTTCATGTGAGTAGGAGGAGTTCCTGTTGCCGTAGCTAGTGTGGAGGCTGAGGCTGGGGGAGGAGGACTTGGGGAACGAGTGTTTAGCTGGTGGAGGAGAGAGGGGGAGAAGGGGGGAGGAGTGTGGGAAAGGGTATGTAGTTACATGGTAGGTAACCTTAACATGAACGTGTGGCTGATTATTGAGGTATACTCCATACATTTGAAGGCTTTCGGTGAGCTTTCGCCGGCGGCCATCTTTGGAGCAAGCATGCGTTTCCCAAACACCTGCACATCAAAGCTGGCGTAGTCGAAGGAGACCTTGGAGTACTTCTCCAGCTCCCTGGCCAGGTTAGCTCTGGCCACGCTAGGCATGCCGGGAGACAGGCTGGGGTATGGACCCAGGTGGGACCCCTCCGCATGCTTGACATAGCACATGGGTCTGGAAAGGGGAGGAGGGGGAGAGAGAGCGGGAGGGGGGAGGTGGAGGAGAAAAAGTTGGAAGGGTGAGGGGGGATTAGTGAGAGATAGTAGGGAGGGGGCAAAAAGTACTATTACTACACAGTTCTTACTCACGATATACATTATATTGTATTTCTTCTTACAGAGAGAGGGAGAGAGATAGAGGTAGAGAAACAGAGATAGAAAAAGAGAGGTAGAGAGAGGTAGAGGTAGAGAAAGGAGAGGTAGAGAGAGGAGAGGTAGAGAGAGGAGAGGTAGAGAGAGGAGAGGTAGAGAGAGGTAGAGGTAGAGAGAGGAGAGGTAGAGAGAGGGAGAGGTAGAGAGAGGAGAGGTAGAGAGAGGAGAGGTAGAGAGAGGAGAGGTAGAGAGAGGAGAGGTAGAGAGAGGAGAGGTAGAGAGAGGTAGAGGTAGAGAGAGGAGAGGTAGAGAGGAGAGGTAGAGAGAGGAGAGGTAGAGAGAGGAGAGGTAGAGAGAGGTAGAGGTAGAGAGAGGAGAGGTAGAGAGAGGAGAGGTAGAGAGAGGTAGAGGTAGAGAGAGGAGAGGTAGAGAGGAGAAGTAGAGAGAGGAGAGGTAGAGAGAGGAGAGGTAGAGAGAGGAGAGGTAGAGAGGAGAGGTAGAGAGAGGAGAGGTAGAGAGAGGAGAGGTAGAGAGAGGAGAGGTAGAGAGAGGAGAGGTAGAGAGAGGAGAGGTAGAGAGGAGAGGTAGAGAGGAGAGGTAGAGAGAGGAGAGGTAGAGAGAGGAGAGGTAGAGAGAGGAGAGGTAGAGAGAGGAGAGGTAGAGAGGAGAGGTAGAGAGAGGAGAGGTAGAGAGAGGAGAGGTAGAGAGAGGAGAGGTAGAGAGAGGAGAGGTAGAGAGAGGAGAGGTAGAGAGAGGAGAGGTAGAGAGAGGAGAGGTAGAGAGAGGTAGAGGTAGAGAGAGGAGAGGTAGAGAGGAGAGGTAGAGAGAGGAGAGGTAGAGAGAGAGGAACATGATACTGAGCAGGAATGGGGCAGGATTAAAAGCTAAGGGCACGTTGTAGAGCAGAGCATTTATGAGCTTTAAAACCCTCTCACTTTCCTGGAGAGCTGGCGTCTGTCAGAACAGAATCCCAGGAGAAGCCCCAACACACACACACACTCATACATACACTCACACACATACTCACACACACACACACACACACACTCTCAGACACACACACACACATCACACACACGCACACACACACACACACTCTCAGACACACACTCACACATCACACACACACACTCTCAGACACACATGAGCTCTTAGTGGAGGCAGAGAGTCTCTGGCCGCTGTCAGTCTGCCCCATGTGTTCCATGTGTTCCATAGGAAGTGTGAGGGCTACTAGAAGTGTCTGTGTGTTCTAACCACACAGGCCAGCTCATTAGAATAACAATGACCACAACAAGACCCTCCATATGACGTTTTTATCCGGCTGGCGTGCTTCAACCACTAAGGTGCCCCAGGAAAGCAATTAATTTCTCCCCCCATCCTCACAATGCCCCCAGAGCTACAAATAATTTGCTTATTGGTTGCATTACTAATTAACATACCAGAGAGAGGAATAGAATACCTCAGTAGAGTCTGCAGTCATCAGGGTTATTTTAGCCATAATGAGGCCAGATGAGGGAAAGAGAGAGAGCGAGATGGAGAGAGAAAGCAACGGAGAGAGAGAAAGAGAGAGATGGAGAGAGAGAGAGAGACAGAGAGAGACAGAGAGAGAGAGATAGAGAGAGGGGGGGGAGGGGAGGGGGGAGAGAGGGGGTGACTGGGCCTGCTCATGAGGGTTATTTATTAAATGTAAAAAAAGTGAATACAACTATAAGGATTCAAATGACTGTAGTTTTTTGTTGACATTTGCAGTTTTGCGTATGTTTCCTGTGTTTCAATGTATTCCCTCTCCTCTTCCTCACCTCAGTATGCGCTCATTGGTTGGACTTCCTCTGAGGTGCTCTCCAATTGGCTGAGGCAGCAACTGCTTGTCGTTGCCCTTGGAAAGCTTGTCGGCAGCAGCTATTGGACAGCCTGACAGACTGGGAGGAGTCACAGGAAAGACTGGTCGAGTGCGGGACAGGAAATACCGTAGGAAAACCAAGACTATGTAACACACACCCACGTACGCACACACTCCGGGGATACCTGCGGTGAGTGTTGCGGTTGCTGTTGACGTGTCCCTGACCGGTGCAGCCAGGAGTCGGACACTTCAGCACGTTCTCATGCATGGCCAGAACTGGAGCGAGAATTCATGGTTACACTCAGAACTGGAGGAATCCTGTCCTTACCTACTAGGTATGGTACCGACTTGGTATGGTACTCAGTTCTGGTTCTAGGGTACTAGGTTCTATAACTTAGGGGAAGTTTCACCTACTCTCCAGGTGATCCTGTGTCCTTCATTCCAATCCTGTACTAAGTATGTTCTAGGTACTATAGGCTATAGGTACTGAGCACTATGTTCTATGTATCTACGAGGTTCTAGTTACTGGGTCCTAGGTTCTAGGAACTTGGTTTAAGGTATGTACTAGGTTTTAGGTACTTTAGGCTTTAGAGTCTAAGTTCTAGGTTAAATTTACTAGGCTTTAAAGTGTAGGTTCTAGGATGTAGGTACTAGGTCTAGGTTCTAGGTACCAGGTTCTAGATACTAGGTGAAGGTGTACGTACTCTCTGGGGGAATCCTGTCCTTGTGTGGACATCCTGAGAGGCTGCGATGGTGGGGGTAGAGGCCGGTCACATGACCTGTCCCATCACACCCTGGGGTGGGGCACCTGATTTCTCTCTTCTCGGGTCGACTGCTCTCTGGGGGAGAGAGGGTGAAGAGATGGAAGGTAGTTGGGGGGGAAAGAGGAGGAGAGGGTAGATTGAGAAGGAGATAAATAAGAGGGAGGAGGGGGAAGAGGGGGAAGGAGACATGACAAGGCAATGCTCCATTGGCCTCTAAATGGAATGTTAATGAGACCAGTAGCACTTAATTAGACCTGTTGGGGCGGGACATGGCGGGGGTGAGAGACATGACAACTTGTCTCCCTCTGTCTCACCTCCTCTCTTCCTCCTACCTCAATTTCTCACTGTACTTCCCTCCCTTCCTATCTCCTTCTCCAACTTCTCCCTCCCTCCTCTCCCATCCCCTCCCTCCCTCCCTCCCTCCCTCCCTCCCTCCCTCCCTCCCTCCCTCCCTCCCTCCCTCCCTCCCTCCCTCCCTCCCTCCCTCCCTCCCTCCCTCCCTCCCTCCCTCCCTCCCTCCCTCCCTCCTCTCCCATCCCCTCCCTCCCTCCCTCCCCCTCCTTCCTTCTCCCACCTTTGCTGGTGAAGAAGCTCTTACGCAGAGCAGCCAAGTGTTTGGGTCTGTCCTCCATGGTGAAGTAGTGTTGGTGCTGGGGTGGTCTGAGGTCGGGGGGGGGTCTGAGGTCGGGAGGGGGTCGGAGCAGGTCGCGAGGCCCTCCCCTCCCCTGCTGGGCCTTCAGGGCGATGGCCTGTTCCAGCAGACCCAGGTTCCCTCTTGACATGTCAAACATCTCAGAGTCGTCGGTGGAGCGCAGGGACTGGCTGTCCTCATCCTCATCATCGCCATCTTCATCATCGTTCTCAGACTCCTCAGAGCGCACCTCAATCACGTCCAGAGGGGGGGGCTTGTGTGGGTTGTAGTTCTCTGGGGAGCTGGCCTTGTGGGGGTTGTAGTTCTCTGGGAAGCTGGCCTTGTGGGGGTTGTAGTTCTCTGGGAAGCTGGCCTTGTGGGGGTTGTAGTTCTCGGGGAAGCTGGCCTTGTGGGGGTTGTAGTTCTCTGAGGAGCCGTCCTTGTGGGGGTTGTAATTGTCCACCAGGCTGGCCCTGTGGGAGTTGTAGTCCATCAGGCTAGACCTATGGGGTATGTAGTTCTCTCGTTGACCAGACTTATTGGGCCTGTAGTCCTCGAGAGGGCTGTGGGTATTGTAGTTCTCTTGTGGACTGGTGTTATGGGAGTCAAAGTCTTCCTGTGGTGTGGAATTGTTGGAGTTCTCTGGCAGACGGGTGCAATGGGTAGTCCCTCGGTGGACAGACTGAGTGGTCATTAGCACTGGCGTCTGATCCCTGTTTGATCCCTGAGTGTCTATGCTGCTGGTGATGTCAAAGGTGGGTGGGGTGTCACCTTCCTCCCCCTCCTCCCCTTCCTCCCCCTCTCTTATCTCATCTTCCTCCTCTTCTTCCTCCCGGACGTCACGCTGCTCTGATTCTCTCCTCTCCTCCTCCTCCTCATCCTCACTCTGTTGATGAAGGTTTACAGGGTGATACTGGGGGTGCTCCTCCCCTGGAACTTCACATCTGAATTCCTTCACTTCTGTCACCTCGTCCTCTTCCTCCTCTCTTGCTGATGTGAAATCAGCCTCCATCTCCATGGCAACAGGTTCATGTCCGCTGGGGCTTCTGGCTCGGTTGTTTGTGTAGTTGTGAGGGACTTGGCTGAGGTGAAGTAGCGAGCTGGCTACTATGTGATGGTAGCAAGGTTCCCTCTCCTCCCTCTCCCTCTCCTCCTGCCCCTGCTCCTCCTCAATCCTCTGGGGTGCATTTCCCTCTCTGTCCACTGACGGTGCTGTGCCAGGTGAAGGCTCGATGATCATGCACTCTTCTGGGAGAGAAGAACAAAGCGTAAACCCTGCGTTCCAAATGACCTTTTCTTTGTACTTCAGTGCATACCAATGCTTCCATAATAAGGACGTACTGTTGCATGCAGTATGCATACAGTTGAGAAATACAAATTACATCATATTGCATCTTGAACCCACAGAATTGTTTGATGTTACTTTTAGATAAGACCACTTTTTGTATGTAGCAACACCTACCTTCCTCTGGCTCAGCTGAAGACGTGCTCTCAACCGCAGGCTCTCTCTCTCCCTCCTCCTCTCCTCCCTCTCCCTGCTTCTTCTCTGCTCCCTGTGTCTCCTCTCTTCCCTCCTCCTCCTCCGTCTCCTCCTCCTCTTCCTTTGTCTCCTTGGCGAGGGTCAACCCCTTTGCAACCTCCTCCCCCCCTCCCTCCCCTCCCTCCAGCTCACTGGTCTCGTCACTCGGAAGCCCTCTGTCGTCCAACCACAACTTCAGGGGGTGGG
Organism: Hypomesus nipponensis; assembly: GCF_054491055.1. Classification (NCBI taxonomy): domain Eukaryota; kingdom Metazoa; phylum Chordata; class Actinopteri; order Osmeriformes; family Osmeridae; genus Hypomesus; species Hypomesus nipponensis. Next base: position 21,634,070 of record NC_140378.1, read on the forward strand.
ACTTCCTCTTGGCGGCAGGCTCTTCCTGTTCTTGGAGTCGCCGTTTCCTGGCCAATGGACATCCCAGCACACTATGGTGGAGAGAAAGAGGAGGAGAGCAAGAGGGACAGAGGGACAGGGAGAGAGGGGTGGAGAGGAGGGAGGGAAAGAAAGGGAATGGAGAGAGAGAGGGATATGAGTTAATGTTAGAGAAATGTTAAATGATAAACATCTGAACAGCTTAGAAGTGAAGACAGACAGACACTCACACATGATGTTAGCGTGTTAGCATGGCCTGGGTACTGGGACTAGATACACTAGCGGTACTAATCGGACACTAGAGGTACTAGACGGACACGAGAGGGACTACAGGGACATTAGAGGGACACTAGAGGTACATTTACATTTAGTCATTTAGCATACGCTCTTATCTAGAGCGACTTACAGTAAGTACAGGGACATTCCACTGAGGCAAGTAGGGTAAAGTCAACGTCATTTGGCCGGGAATCGAACCGGTAACCGGTTCTAGAGGGATGGTACTAGAGGGACATAAGAGGGACTAGAGGGACACTAGAGGTACTAGAGGGACTAGAGGGACACTAGAGGGACATTAGAGGGACACTAGAGGGACACTGGAGGGACATTAGAGGGACACTAGAGGGACTACAGAGACATTAGACTGACATTAAAGGGACAGTAGAGGGACATTAGAGGTACATTTACATTTAGTCATTTAGCATACGGGGATACGGCATATCTAGAGGGACATTCCCCTGAGGAGAGTAGGGTAAAGTCAACGTCATTTGGCCGGGAATCGAACCGGTAACCTTCTGATTACTAGCCCAATTCCCTTACCGCTCAGCCAACTGACCCTGCCTGGTACTAGAGGGATTGGAGGGACATAAGAGGGACACTAGAGGTACTAGAGGGACATTAGAGGGACTAGAGGGACACTAGAGGTACTAGAGGGACATTAGAGGGACTAGAGGGACACTAGAGGTACTAGAGGGACACTAGAGGGACATAAGAGGGACTAAAGGGACATTAGAGGGACTAGAGGGACACTAGAGGGACATTAGAGGGACTAAAGGGACATTAGAGGGACTAGAGGGACACTAGAGGGACATTAGAGGGACTAGAGGGACACTAGAGGTACTAGAGGGACATTAGAGGGACTAGAGGGACACTAGAGGGACATTAGAGGGACTAAAGGGACATTAGAGGGACTAGAGGGACACTAGAGGGACATTAGAGGGACTAGAGGGACACTATAGGGACTAGAGGGACTAGAGGGACATTAGAGGGACTAGAGGGACATTAGAGGGACTAGAGGGACATTAGAGGGACTAGAGGGACATTAGGAGGACTAGAGGGACATTAGAGGGACTAGAGGGACATTAGGAGGACTAGAGGGACATTAGAGGGACTAGAGGGACACTAGAGGGACATTAGAGGGACTAGAGGGACATTAGAGGGACTAAAGGGACTAGAGGGACTAGAGGGACACTAGAGGGACATTAGAGGGACTAGAGGGACATTAGAGGGACTAGAGGGACATTAGGAGGACTAGAGGGACATTAGAGGGACTAGAGGGACTAGAGGGACACTAGAGGGACATTAGAGGGACTAGAGGGACATTAGAGGGACTAGAGGGACATTAGAGGGACTAGAGGGACTAGAGGTACTAGGTTCTAGGAGGTGCTGCCCTACCTGCGGTGGCGTGAGTACCTCCCGCTGATATGACCTGACCCTGAGCATCCTGAGGTTGGGCAGCTGGTGGATGGAAGAGGATGCAACAACACACACACAACAACACACAGACACATTCAATAACCCAAACTATGTGCAAGCATATCAGGAAAGATCTTAATGTGTCAAACGTCAGAACTGGCATCTCCCATGATCATAAATCAGGTGTGCTTGTGTCTCCCCTCCTCCTTTATGACTCTAATTATCTCTGTTATTAAAAAATAGCTTGGTGCTTATTAATGATGCCGGACGCATGGAAACATGACCAGCAGTCTCACACATGCTAATACAAGCCTGGTGTCATCATGTCCTTACCTCTCCTGTCCTGACGACTCCGCTGGAGCTGGGGGGAGAGGGGGGAGGGGGACAGAGGGAGGGAGAGGGGGAGAGAGGGAGGGAGGGGAGGGGAGTGAGAGGAACAGGAAAGGGCAGGAGGGAGCAGAGAGAAGGGAGAGAGGTGAAGAGAAAACAAAGCAGATATCGCCTGTAAGCTGCACTGGTATAGAAACTACAATCAATACATCACAAATGTCTACAGCTCCCAGGAGACATGACTGCATTACCAGGAAGGAAAAATAAACATTGACAGAATTCACTCCTAAGCACACACACATGCACAACCACACACACACACACACATGCATGCATTAACTGTCATTAAGAAATGACAGTTATATGCAAACTTCAGCAACTAAGCAGAATTATTGGTGTAGTACAGTCTCACTCATGACTGACAAATGAAATTAAAAGAACAACTGCACTACATCTTTCTTACTCTGTTCTCCTCCTCTCCTCCCCTCTCCTCTCCTCTCCTCTCCTCTCCTCCACTCTTCTTCTCCTCTACTCTTCTTTCCTCCCCCTCCCCTCTCCTCTCCTCCCCCTTCCTCTCGGGATGGAGGGATGGAGAGAGAGAGAGGAGGGATAGAGAGAGAGCGATGGAGGGATGGAGAGAGAAGAGATATGGAGAGAGAGAGAGAGAGAGAGAGAGAGGAGGGATGGAGAGAGAGGAGGGATGGAGAGAGAGAGAGAGAGAGAGAGGAGGGATGGAGAGAGAGAGAGAGAGGAGGGATGGAGAGAGAGAGAGGAGTGATGGAGAGAGAAGAGGGATGAAAGAGAGAGATGGAGGGTTGGAGAGGGAGAGATGGAGGGAGAGAGAAGGGGGAGGATTCTCACCTCTGATTCCTCTGGAGCGTGTCCTGGTCCTCTTGTCGTCCTCTTCGCTCATCTGGAGACAGAACACAGTCAGACACACCGTCTCCATAGAAACACACCATATCCATGGAAACACAGTCAGAAACACAATTTCCATAGAAACACAGCATCTCTATGGAAGCACAGTCAGACACACCCTCTCCATAGAAATACACGTCTCCATGAAAACACAGTCACACCGTCTCTATAGATACACAGTCATGAGGCCTCTGTGTTCCAGACCTGATAAACAGCAGCCAGCCCTGAAACAAAGGAGCAGGTGCAACTTCCCTATTCACACACACACACACACTCACACACACACTCACACACACTCACGTACACACACACACACAAACATACACACACATTCACTCCATTGACCATCATCCCACTCCTGTCCTCTCTCTGGGACCAGAAGAAGCTTTTTGCACATAATAGAACCATTAGCTTTGATTACTACACAACCACCCCAACCCCCCCCTAGCTCCCTCCTAACCTCCCTCCCTCCTAACCTCCCCCTCCCCCCTCCTAACCTCCCCCTCCCCCCTCCTAACCTCCCCCTCCCCCCTCCTAACCTCCCCCTCCCTCCCTCCTAACCTCCTCCTCCCCCCTCCTAACCTCCCCCTCCCGCCTAACCTCCCTCCCTCTTAACCTCCCCCTCCCTCCTAACCTCCCCCTCCTAACCTCCCTCCCTCCTGCTCCCTCCCTCCTAACCTCCCCCTCCCTCCTAACCTCCCCCCTCCTAACCTCCCCCTCCTAACCTCCCCCTCCCTCCTAACCTCCCCCTCCTAACCTCCCTCCCTCCTGCTCCCTCCCTCCTAACCTCAACCCAGGACAACGTCCCTCCCCTCTCATCCCGTCCTCTCCTCCCTTCTCCTTTCATCCCGTCAGTATATTGTTTGTCTTATTATGTTTTGGCCTCTAGAGGTCCTCATGCCCAGCTTACTCAGCTTGCAATTAATGTTTTAGGTTCACCTAGGTCTCGTTCAGCTGTGTATATTTAAGTGACTCTGTCTCATAGCTTCCTTGCTTGGTGTTTAGTTGTTCTGTAGCCGGTTGCCTGAGTAAGTGTTCTCTAAAGACATTGTATTTCCTGTTGCCTGCGGAGTATTCCCTTATCAGTTTTATTCCCTTATCAGTTTTATTTTGTGCGTTTTCTCCTATGGAGTTGTTTGTTTCAAGATTTTTTGAATCACTGGAATATTTTTGTGTAACGCCTTTTTGGACTGGTTTTGTTTTTGAGAACTACTTTTTGCTGTTCTTTGCTCCAGCTGTGGATTATTGCTCGAACTCTGATTAAAACATATTTTGCATCTCAAGTTCTCCTAAGTGCGTCTTACTGATGGGATCACCATCCTCCAGTGATCCTCCAGTGATCATCCAGTGATCATCCAGTGATCATCCAGTGATCATCCAGTGATCCTCCAGTGATCATCCAGTGGCTCAAGGATTGTGAGTCGGACCCTCACACCGTAAACACAAGTTCGAGTCCCGGCTCTGATAAACTCTCCTCCCTCCGCCTCTCATCTTCTCTCCTCTCTCCTCCCTCCTCCTCTCATCTCCTCTCCTCCCTTCCTCTTTACTCTACTCCTTTCTCCTTTCCTCCCTTCTCCTCTCCCCCCTCCCCTCCTGGTGTAAAGGCAGTATTTTATTCTGATCATAGCAAAACCCTTCTGTATAAACGTGTGTGTGTGTCCTCCAGGATGATATTCATCATATGAATCAAACATGATTGAAAAGCCCCTCACTGCTTTCATGTTTGCGTAACCATAGCTACGCACATCTAAATAGGTAAGCACGTCTGAGTTTGTGGTTTTTCTCCAATTTCACCTCATTAAGTCTGAACACACAAAACACACACCAACTCTTTCTCTCTCTCTCTTTCACACACACACAACCACAACAACAGAACATACACACACACAACCACAAAAACACAGCAGAATAAAATGGTGGAATCGCCTTCCTGACTAAAAGAGCCTTCTAATGTGTCTTTACAACATTACAACTATTACTAAACCCTACCAAAGCCACATCACATCTACTGTTCTAATGTGTCTACACAACATTACAATGATCCCATCTACTGGATGGATGGACATCGAGTGTTCACATCTGTACCCTAATGACATTAGCTGAATAACAGATGTAGTAGTAGTAGTTGCAGTAGTTCTGTGTGAGTGTGTGTTAGTGAGAGGGAGAGACGTAGAAATAGACAGAAGGATAGAAAGAGAAAGAGAGAGAGATTGTTAGATGAACTGTACAGTGGGTTGTTCAGGGTGCTAGATGTACATATGAACTGTGTCCCTCCTAGCACTCTGTCCAGCCAGCCAGCACTCTGCTAGGGGTCAGGGTCAGGAGGTTTTCCCAGAGAGAGATGAAGCTTTATTCATTCTCATGTTTACAAGAAAAAGACAGAGGATGAGAGAGAGGAAGGAGGGGTGGAGGAGGAGGGAGAGAGTTTTAATTTTTTTCTACTTATTGTTGTTCTGCCTTATCTGATGACTTCAGCTGGTGTTCAGCACTTTGGTCTGCATTGGCTGTTTTTAAATATGCTCTATAAATAAACTGACGTGACTCGAGAAAGGGGATGGAGGGTGGAGGAGGCAGAGAGAGGGATGGAGAGACTGGATATAAAAATGGATCAATAAAAGATCTTCCATGTTGCTGTATTTCAGAGGGGAACAATATACCCTCAAGAGCCCCCACAGCACCTCTCCTGCCTCCCTACCTCCCTCCAGAGACTGGAAGAGAGAGAGAAAGACTGAAAGAGAGAGAGATGGAAGGAGAGACGGACAGATGAAAAGAAACAGAGAGAGAGAGACTGAAAGAGAGGGAGAGAGATGAAGAGAGACAGAGAGAGATTCCTGTCCTGCTGATATGAGAGGAGCAATTCAAGGATGTCATCTCTGTTTCTGACTGTAAGACTGCAGCAGGGAACTCTGGGAGTTAGACACTGAGCTGTGCTGAGCTGGCTCAACTGTGTGTGGGGTGTGTGTGAGGTGTACATGTGTGCATAGTGTGTATGTGGTGTGTGTGTATGTGGTGTACACATGTCAAGTTTCTCAGAAGTGCCCCGCGCACTCCGGCTGGTTGCCGTAGCAATGCAAACAGGAAGTGGAGTGCAGGTGTCACTCACTGTGATTGGCTGGCTGTGTGTGACCTGTGACCTCTGGCCTCTTGTCCACCTCTGGTTCATCAGCTCTCCACAGAACCCATCCTCTAGAGGAGGAGCAGTGCACACACACACAGGCGTGTCAGTGTGCACAGGAAAGTGCCCCAGCTGTAGTCCTGTCAGTCTGCTATTAGAATAAATCACATGATGCATTTATACTGTTCAGTAGCTGGTATATTCGTGGAAAGAGGGGGAGGGAAGGAGAGAGGGGGAGGGAGAGAGGGAAAGGGTGGAAGGATGGAGGAATGGGGGGATGGTCAGTAAATAATAATTCATTCATAAATCAACTGGCATTTTTCATCAACATAATAGCCATTCTGCACATCAAACATGAAAGCACGTACACATGAACTACAATCGTAGAACCAACACTAGAACCACCTTAGAAGCCTGTAACACACCTTAGAACCCAGTAACACACCTTAGAACCCAGTAACACACCTCAGAACACTGGAACACACCTCAGAACACTGGAACACACACTGGAACACACACTAGAACCCTGTAACACACCTTAACTCTGTAATACATCTTAGAACCCTGTAACACACACTAGAACCCTGTAATACACACTAGAACATTCTAGAAAAACACCTATAGACAAGACCACCACACTAACCTTGTACAGCCCTCCCTCCCTGTCTTCCTCCCTCCCCTCCCTCTTTCCCCTCCTCCATCCCTCTCCCTGCACCCCTCTCCCTTCCTCCCTTCATCCCCCTCCCTCCCTCCCCAGCCAAGTACTGCACTTCACAAACTGCTTGTTTAACAACTTTCTCTCTCTCTAACTGAAAAATGTGATTACAGCAGCAACACTGTCTATCTATATCTCTTTCTTTTATCTCTCTCTTCTCTCTCCCGCATCATAGCAACTCTCTCTTTCTAATGTGTCTCTCTCTCTTCCTCTCACTTTCTCTGTTCTAGGCACATTCTCTCATTTAGAAAATGTGCCTCCTTTTTGTCTTTCACATCATATCCACAATGACAAAATACTTGAAAAGGGATAGGAGAGAGATAGATGAGAGATTGAGGAGAGAGAGAGGGAGAGAGAAAGAGGGATAGAGGAGATAGAGAGAGGTGTGTAGATCCAGCCACACTGAGCATCTGTCAAGACGATCAGAAGCCTGTTGTTAAGAACACTCTCCTTTCATCCATTCTCCCTCTTCCGTTTTCACAGATGAACAATCCCTAGCTGCAGATTCGCACAATCTAGTTTATAAATAATACAACTGACAGCATAACTTGCTCCGCACTGCCGGGGGCTGTTGTTAAAGTGTGCTCATTCTGCTCGCTTTTAAGTTCAAATTCATTATTTCAAGCCGTCTGTTCTGTCTCTCTAATGACACCGCGGGTCCACTGACCGAGCCTCTGATGTCCTCTGAATGACGACAGCGCAGTTTGGCCCAGCTGCTCCTCGCGACATGTTTACACCCCCTCTGATCCCGCAGCACCTGCTCCGAGAACCACCTCCCGCGATACCTGCTGCCGGATCCACCTCCCGCGATAACCGCCAGTCTGGCATTGCCAAAAGTAAGACTCAACTTTCCCTAATGCATCAGGGGACGATTATAATACCATTTAATCATGCATGAGAGAGGGGAAGAATGATCAATAACAGACAGATAAATATATTACTTTTTAAACTGTGAATCAAATAGGCTTGTCTATTATTTTATGTGAGAATGATAAGTTATCCTATTCGGATATCAGCATAACTATTAGCACAAGCAACTCATTTAGGCCTACTTTCACTCTGTAGGCTACTTCACTTAAGCAGACGTATTCCAATATACTTTACACCCCCCCTCTCTCTCTATTTTAGAGGCTTGTATTATTATTATTTTATATTTTGAGCTGACTAGTGTCAGTGTTGCCAAATCCAAGCTTTCATGGAAACCAATAGTTGCAGCAACATGCGCTATATGGTAAATATAGACCGTTCCTTGACTCTGACCAATTAAATAGGCCTACTGTTAGAAATATGAACTTCTGATCTTTGATATTCTGCTCTACATTCTATACACTATTTGTACTTTGCTTTGGATAAAGGCGTCTAATACATGAATATCATGAATATGTAAAATGCAACAATAGCTTAATTTTAACCATCTCCAAGAAAGAAGCGGCTGAAAATATGTTAACTATGCAGAAGCTGTTGAATGGTAACGAAATATAATCTATCTAATTAACTCGGGAGAAAAAATAGAAAACTTAATAGCACTGGACATTTTATTACAACTCGTGCTCCATCCCATCATCTCTCCCTTCCTCCATCTTAGGCGCAGGTGCTCTGGCAGAGCGCGTGGCACATTATGTGGCCATCTAAGCGGAGGATGATATTCTAAACAACATGTAGCCAGGAACCTCGACTCAGCGGACTGCTGGTTACACGGATTCTCCGGGGTCTTCACGAGCAAGGGGCTTTTAGGGGAATTGTTGTTTGAAACGGTCGCGGTATCCGGAAGAGGGGCATTCAAAACGGCTCGAGAGCACTTTTATCTCCGCATCACTAAGGGCGGCTGACATTTGAAGAGAGCATCTCTGTTTTCTGGTGCAGAGGATCAAATGGCCACCCCCCCCCTCTCCCCTTCCCTCATCTCCTTCCCTCCCCTCCCCTCCTCCTCTCCTCTCCACATCCGTCCATCCAAACGCTGCGTTGGGACTTCTGTACTACGCCCATTGTTTTTCCGTATTTACACTGCCGTGTGGAACTAACTAACAGCAGATCAATGAGGGCTAGTTAGTCGGCTAAAGATCGCTCCGGTCAGCGCGTGACGCCGCGGCAGTGAGAGTCCAGCCGCTGTCAGATGCCTAGCGGTAATTCAGCGGTTAGTCGCCAGAAATAGTCATTTAAATGAGCGGATAGAAAGAAACGGAAAAAAGTGAGAAAAAAACCCACAAATAACATTTAACACCAGAAACGTTTACTGATTGTGGGTACATTTTCCTGCAACACAGCACCCACCAAACACAACACCAGAAGGAGTTAAGTACGTAAACACATCTCAACAATATTCCGAGAGAGCGCCATCACTAGCAGATCCCGAACACGCTGATCAGATTCTGATAGCATCACTGACCTCCATTTGTCTCTTTATTTATTCTCGGCAGATATGAAATACAACAACAAATCGGTAACATTTTACAGAAACATGTGCTTATAAACTAAAACTAATTGCGTAGAAAAAAAGGATATTAAACCAAAATTAAATATTTATCAGGCCACTTTTACGTACATCATATCACGGTATAAGCGGTGCGGGTGGGACGAATGATATTAAACAGCGTGGATAAATAAGTTAAATTAGGAAATATGAAAATACAACAATGTTTTGAAGTCAAAGTCAAAAAATAACTCGCTTCGGATTGTGTATAACTCCACACACGCGCTGATGACCATCCCTAACGATGCTGTGTAATTAAGTTAGGTGAAATGAAGGTATTAAGCTGTAGTACAACTAATTATGTAAAGATAATTCAAATGACAGCCTATATAATTTTAAACGTAGAATTACCTGAACGGCTAAAAATGTCCTTATGATCGGTGCAGTCTCTTCTTTGAGTTCAGTTCGTTGTCAAGTAGTTAGTGGAGGATATCCAGTTATTGGATAAATTAAAGCTTATTCTACCGGCATATCGTATCCAGATATTGGTGAGAGTGAAGGAGAGCGCAAGACGGGTTGCTGAACCGAGTAGCGTACCAGCGTCAAGCTCCGGTTCTAGGCGTTAGATGTTACTTGTTTGTAAGCAAAAACATGGCTTCATTTGCCTTTGTCAGCGAGAAAACGTAATATTGACTTACCTTTCCCTCATGAGCCATTGTCCCCCTCCGCCCCCCTCCTCCCTCCGCCCTCCGCCATGACATCACGCGAGCTGTAGTAAAGCCGCGAGCTTCAGATGGGCAGGGCTTCACGGTCGCCTCCATGTAACTCAATGGGCACACACACACACACGCACAGACACACGCACACATGGACACACACACACACGCACACACAATCAATCTCTCATGCGCAGCGCACACAATCTCTCAATCACGCGCACAATAAAACCTATGATATACGGACAAGCTGCTTTCAGCTCACACATCACACACACAAATATATTTGAAACGCATATTTGTTTAAAATATGTGCATATTCAGAATTTTAACTAATTCTAAAAGTAATCTTATCCTCTCGAAGCATCAAGACAACGTCAGTGTGGCCTCGCGATGGATGAGCTTGGAGCTCCACTGATCAGCAGAACTCGCATGAGCTCATTTGCTGCCTGCAGATACTTTTTTGACAGAATGCATACCTTACAATCAACATGTCACCCCGAACACCCTCCACGCAATCTCAGACGTGGTACCATCCATGAGTCACTGCAGCGGACACATCCCTCCGGTTGGGAGTGGATGTATAATATTGTAGGTACACACCGCTTCCTGGTAGGATTCTGTAAGTGTGGCTAGTGGGGAGGGGTGGGGGCTAAGGTTTACAGAGGAGGATGGGGGTTGGAGAGTGGAGTGGGGGGGGGGGTTGAGAGAGGAGGGGGGGAGTTGAGAGAGGAGGGAGGGAGGTTGAGAAAGGGGGGGGGAGTTGAGAGAGGAGGGAGGGGGGTTGAGAGAGGAGGGAGGGGAGTTGAGAGAGGAGGGAGGGGGGTTAAGAGAGGAGGGAGGGGGGTTGAGAGAGGAGGGAGGGGGGTTGAGAGAGGAGAGGGGGTTGAGAGGAGCAGCAGCAGATGCTTCAGAGCTGACGTGGATCTCAAACAGCGTGCAGGGGGAGGACAGGCCCTGGGGGGGCTTGGGCCCTGGGGGGGCGGGGGGCCCTGGGGGGCGGGGGGCCCTGGGGGGGACAGAATCCTCCACCCAGGGGTTACTGCGTTTATGTCCCTTTATGTCCCTCACACACACACAACCACAACACAACTAACCCTATGATGAAAACGTTTCCTGGAATCTAACTATCCCTAAAACAGAGAGTAGGGTGATAACTGCTCAACATGGCTGCATGACTGGGGCATCTGGAATCAACTCCCTAAGTGTACGCGCACTCACTGTGGTTTTGCTGTGCTGTTTTTGAAACCATTAGTGAAACTGACAACTATTCATTACAAGCCATTTGAGAATAGTCTCCACAAATGCCATTCTTTATCATCTGTCTCCACGCCGCGCGCACAGGGAATATTCAAAAAGCCAACCTTCAGCTTTCAGAAAATTCTATTAAATTCTTATCTCTTTTCACCAGGCTCTTTTTGTGCAATCCTATTGTCATGCACTGGAGCTGAAATCAATCACTGGTGCGCGCCGCATCAGAAGGGGGTTGTGCTAGTGAGAGGGGCCTTGCAGCACAACAGCATCAACACACTGGCGGAAGGGACGAGGACTGACCCGTGAGCACCTGACTCACCTCACCGCACACGCGCCGTGACGGTTAAGTCTATTCATAACATATAATACAAGACATACACTCACCCGTTAGTTCTTACAAGCCAGACAGTCATGAACACCTGCCTAGACAATGGTTACTTCCTCTCAGGGTCGCTTTCAGTACCCAGACAGCTCCTCTAGTCTGTGTTCAGGACCAGACAGCTCCTCTGGTCTGGATGTGTTCAGGGCCAGACAGCTCCTCTAGTCTGGATGTGTTCAGGACCAGACAGCTCCTCTAGTCTGGATGTGTTCAGGACCAGACAGCTCCTCTGGTCTGGATGAGTTCAGGACCAGACAGCTCCTCTGGTCTGGATGTGTCCAAGACCAGACAGCTCCTCTGGTCTGGATGTGTTCAGGACCAGACAGCTCCTCTGGTCTGGATGTGTTCAGGACCAGACAGCTCCTCTAGTCTGGATGTGTTCAGGACCAGACAGCTCCTCTAGTCTGGATGTGTTCAGGACCAGACAGCTCCTCTAGTCTGGATGTGTTCAGGACCAGACAGCTCCTCTGGTCTGGATGTGTTCAGGACCAGACAGCTCCTCTGGTCTGGATGTGTTCAGGACCAGACAGCTCCTCTAGTCTGGATGTGTTCAGGACCAGACAGCCAGTGTCGGACTGGCCATTGGGAGAATCGGGAGAAATCCCAAACGGACAGTCAAACTAACAGTCGCTATGCAAAAAAAATATATAGCCTAATAGTTTACGCTCACTTTGAGGACGGCCCAAGAAACTGTTTAACTGGAGCGATCCAAAGGGTGGGGGTGGGGATTCCCCCCGTGTAAACTTGAACGGTGTGACTTCCAAGAGAGAGTTTTACAAAAGTGCATAGGTCAATGATCATGAACCAAAAACATTGAGGGTAGCCAAAACATGAAGCATACATTGTGAAAAGCAAATATGTGCCAATGGGAAGAAACGTTATAGCATGTAATTAAACAAGTTACAATTAAACAACCTGAACCTCAAAAGTGCAGGAGTGTACCTGTAGGAAAGCAACAATCATATAATTCACGGCGAGTACAAGAAGTTAAATCAATTACAACTAACCAACAAGAGCAACAAGTCTCTCAATAAGTCTTTGTTTTCCTGGAGGAAACTAACATCAGGTCCAGCAAATCATTCCTAAGCACATTTGTGTAGGTGGTGAATTGAAAGGCCAGAGCCGCTTGGTGTTTTCACTTTTGGTTAGATTCTCAGGGAGATAATTGACTCATTAATATCTGACTCAAATTTTAGAAATGTGCACAAGTGCGTTACCTGTAACCTTGAGCGCTAAACAGTTAATGACATGAAACTCTGACGCAGGTAAAAATTGTCTGCTTGATCAGAGCACCGACCCTAAAGTATGCGTGTTCACTAAACAGTCATGGATATGGAATCGATCACTCAGAGGCTCCGGTAAATTCCTTCGGAGCGTGGAGATCCACTTTAAGTGACTCAGAGGCCTTAAGTTAAAACCTTCTCCAAAAGTCTGTTTATAATCAGTTAGCCGCATCAACCAGACTAGATCAAAGTTTTCAACGCCGTAGCTTGATAGATACGTTTCAAGGAGAACAAGTAACTTAAAAATGCAAAATAATAGTTTATTATCTAAGTAGTAAGATAATCAATACAATGATACTGAAATACAAAACATACCTTCAGAGCAATGGTTAACAAAGGTATTCACAATGAAGACGAGGCGCCTAACGCACCGGAGCTGTATCGTAAACAGAACTCAAAGTGATTGGTAAAACTTCTTCCTATATACACCCAAGCCTGACTAAAATGGAGACACCGATCATATGACTAAAAAGTTGTCTAATGAATACAAATTCAAATTGGATCATTAATCAAGGCTGCAGTAGACCAAGTGGTGCCCTTGCAAGACAAGGGAATATGTTAAACACATGTTGGTCAGCTGCAGGCAAAAACTCTGTAAACCCTGTACATGTACATGTTACAGTATTACAATGATTACTAGAATGTAATACATAAAATAAGAAACAAAAGCATATCAAACATGACATTAAAAGCTGTTTAGAACAATATTTACAAGAACACAACTTTTAATGATAATTTCAGAGTCTTCCTCTGTCCACCTTCCTCTTCAACTGTTGAGACCACCTCTCCAGAGGTGTGTCATCAAGGTGTGATTGTCATTTTAGCGTGTCTGGGTGACCAGTGACAAAGGGGGTGCCAAAACAGCAGAGAGACAGTCAGTGTCTCTGATGGAGCTGTGAAGGTGATTCCACCATTGGGGGGCCAGACAGGTGAAGAGCTTGGGTTGGGAGCAGGTGCTCTTGAGAGGTGGGACCACCAGACGGTCATCCGGTTGTCAGAAGAAGACCGTAGGTGGCGGGTGGGGGTGTAAGGCTGGAGGAGAGACTTAATGTAGTCGGGTGAAGTCCCGGTAGATTGAAGACCAAACGGGCCGCTCTGAATCCTCTGGAGAGCGCGGGTTGCACATGCTGGAAGACCGGCAAGCAGCGAGTTGCAGTAGTCCCAGTTGCAGTAGTCCCCGTTGCAGTAGACCCCGTTGCAGTAGTCCCCGTTGCAGTAGTCCCAGTTGCAGTAGTCCCAGTTGCAGTAGTCCCCGTTGCAGTAGTCCCCGTTGCAGTAGTCCCAGTTGCAGTAGTCCCCGTTGCAGTAGTCCCCGTTGCAGTAGTCCCCGTTGCAGTAGTCCCAGTTGCAGTAGTCCCAGTTGCAGTAGTCCCAGTTGGAGTAGTCCCAGTTGCAGTAGTCCCAGTTGGAGTAGTCCCAGTTGCAGTAGTCCCAGTTGGAGTAGTCCCAGTTGGAGGGGACAAGTGAGGTGAAAGCACTCTATCATTAGGGTTCCTCCAGTTGGAGGGAACCTATTGTTCTTGTTGGTATTCTTCTTATTACTTTTCTTCTCCTTGCGCCCCAATATCTCAAAAAGTCCCCGGTCATAAATGTTCTAATTTGGCACATTTATACTACATCCAAGTGGGTACCCCTACACCAAATATGGGCCACATCGGACCACAGGGGGCGCCACAGGCCACGCCCAAAAGTCCAATTTTCAAAGTGATGGCATTTCCACCCCATTGCTCCAATTCTTCTGAAACGTGGTGGGCATGTCTAATTTTTGAAGAACAAAAAAGCCTCAAAAGACCCATAGGGTCCGCCATGATGGATTTTCCTGTACAGTGATAATTTTGGAAAACATTCAAAATTCCTCTTCTCTTGAACCAAAGGTCTAATTGACTTGACATTTTCTACAGATATGTATCGTATTTGAAAATGTTACTTAAGGCAATTGAATCAAGTACAAAATGGCTGAAAGGGGTGTATTTATGTAAATGTCCACATTGCCTCAATATGTTTGTGTCACTAAATCAAATGTATTTTTGAAGGATTGTTCAAAACTAACTAACAATCTCAACAGTTGGTGTGTAGCAGACAGGATAGAGTGACTTGTAACCTTATGCTCATGAGTTCAAATCCCCGTTCAGCCTGTTGTTGGCCAAATATGAAGTCGTTTTGCTCTTTTGTTGTCCAACTCTCGATCTTCTACAGTGTACATGTTTATAATATTTTGCGGAGGAACCCGCATCGCTGCTTGCAGCTATATTTCTGATTTGATTTTAAGAGCAGATTGACTGCTGTAAAAGAGGGGACTATTTGAATATTCTGTAAAAAGCTTAAAAATATATGAAATGTGCCTTATTGTATTCCAGTATTTTATAAAAATATGTAAAAACATTTTCCTCAAACACTGAACCAGCAAACTTTGCAAAACACAACATTTGTCATTGCCAAAAGTTATGGCGACGACTGTACACAATAGACTATGTTAACGGGGTTATTATATGAAACTTAGTTTGCTGAAATGATTTTCATTATTGACTATAGTGAACTGATTATTGTTCTTTTGCAACATCAAAAAGCAGATGCAGAAACAGAGAGAAGTAAGGAAAAAGAAAACAAGGTAAAATGGACAAATTAATTTTTAGATGTATTAGATCTCAGTTTTTTAACAGTCTTCGATAGCACTGCATTATACTTTATTATTATATAGCCTATTTGTATTAAGCAACTGTACACGGGTTGTGGGCTGGACAACGTTTCAAAGTCCCGGGCTGTTTTGCGGTCCCAGTCTGACCCTGCTGCAGACAGCTCCTCTGGTTGTGTACGGGACCCTGGACAGTAGGCTACAGATGCGCTGGCGCTGACAGGTATCTGCAGTTGCAAGTTTTAAGTTTAGCATATAGCTCGGGCTGTTAGACCTCCACGTGACAGGAGATACCATGCTTTGTAGGTGCACTCTAAACCGCTTCACGGTGACCGCTGATAAATTATACCGTAGGCCTATTCAAGATAAACCTTGATTTCGATACTTTGCTTTGTTACTTAGACCTTCTGAATTCTCATGAGCTTCGAGAGAACTTTGTGAGAACTTTATGTATTCATTCGAGAGAACTTAATGTATTCATTATTTCATACAAACGGAGCTGCTAACAGCCCTGACTATTGTTGTAGAGACGCTGCGCATGCATATGTAGCCACAAGGCCTCGCAGCCGTAGACATGGCATTAGCGCGAGAGATAATGTGACGGCACGGTCAGTATAAATTTTACATGGGGCAGCAGCTGAAGGAGCGCGAGGTGGGGAGGCCGGCTCTGCTAGGTCCCTCGACAGATGGAACGAGCGGCAGACGACAACGGAAAAGTTTTAATAAGCCACAAGGCTCGGGGTTGTCCCCACGGTGCCATCCACACTGCCCAGGGGAATAACACTACTTTCTATTGTCTGGTCAACTTCTGTCGGAGTGCGAAGCAGGCTACATGGAAGAAGGCACAACTTAGTTCCGTGACAGCAGTTTGGACTGCACGGACTCCTACATTCAACTTTCGTGTAGTGGGAAGCTCGAACAGCTAATTACAAGACATATAGAACATAACTTTACTTCCGAAGGGAAAATATTTAACGTGAATCATAGCTTAAATCATAGTTTAACATGGCAGGAGGGGAGCGTAAAGCTGCTACTACAGACTGAGGTCTGCTTCACTCTACAGAATGTGATGAGGTCTGCTGTAGCGGAGCGTTTCACCTGCAGATCAAGAACTCGCAATTTCATACGCAAATTGAACGCATACTATAATAATAATTATAATAGGCTCTGCAGCTATAGTCTACCGCTCTGCTCTCGTTGTTCACGCTGCGCTACTTTAAAATCAACCCCAGATACGAAAACAAACAGTCCGCGCCTGAACACACTGGTGCTTCAGCACACCTATAGCAGGACAGAAGAGGAGAGAGAGATGGAGGAGAGAAGCAGCACCACTAGGCCTACGCACGACCGTCACACGCTGAAACTTTTTACTGAAACTAGACTCAGGAGGGGCCATGCCATGCTATTACGGACAGCGACCAATCAGGCGCCATCTGGTCCTGGTCTGGTCTGGTCTGGTCCTGGTCATTTCTCCAGCAGATGGTCCTGGTCCTGGTTTGGTCATCTCTTCAGAAGATGGTTTGGTCTTGGTCCTGGTCTGGTCCTGGTCTGGTCCTGGTCTGGTCCTGGTCCTGGTCTGGTCCTAGTCTGGTCCTGGTAATTTCTCCAGCAGATGGTCCTGGTCCTAGTTTGGTCATCATTCAGAAGATGGTCTTGGTCTTGGTCCTGGTCTGGTCTGGTCTGGTCCTGGTCTGGTCCTGGTCTGGTCCTGGTCTGGTCCTGGTCTGGTCTGGTCCTGGTCTGGTCTGGTCCTGGTCTGGTCCTGGTCTGGTCCTAGTCTGGTCCTGGTCATTTCTCCAGCAGATGGTCCTGGTCCTGGTTTGGTCATCTCTTCAGAAGATGGTCTTGGTCTTGGTCCTGGTCCTGGTCCTGGTCCTGGTCCTGGTCCTGGTCCTGGTCCTGGTCCTGGTCCTGGTCCTGGTCTGGTCCTAGTCTGGTCTTGGTCTCTCCAGCAGATGGTTCTGGCTAGTTGTTTCTCTGCCAGATAAGCCCCTCCCCATCACTACTCTAATGGTTGCCATGGCAAAGGAGGAGGTAATGTATTCCTGCTTATTAGATCTGCAGCTCTGACAGAGCAGCCTGCTCCATAGGGGGGATGGGGGGGGGCAATCAGGAGTGGCCCAATACCGCACCCCCACGGAGAGTACACTTATTAACCTCTTAACTCTACTACACTCCCATCCACTGCTAATTCTACACACACTTACACACACATGTGCACACGCCCACACACACACGAACACACAGGACACCCTATCCTCCGTCCACCATATGAATCCTGAGCAGGAAGCTCGACTCTGGACCAGCTGCCCAGGAACAGGAAGTATACAGCAAGTTCACACTGGAGAGAGGAGTGTGTGTGTAGGGTTAGTGTGTGTTGGGTTAGTGTGTGTTTGTGTGGGGGAGGATGTGTGTGTAGGGTGTGTGTGTGTGTGTGGGGGGGGGGGTAATAGGCTTTGTGTGACAGAAGAAAGGGCCCCAGCTGTCACTATGAAGATCATCAGCCTGACACTGCACTCTGTCCTCTCTCTTTCTCCTCTCTTCCTCTCCCCTCCTCTCCTGTCCTCTCACCCCTCCTCTCCTCTCTTCCCCCCTCCTCCCCCTTCTTCCCCTCAAAAGTCTGGAAGAGAGAAAAAAACTAAATATGATCCCTCTTCCTTGATTACACACCATCACACATGCGCATACACACACACACACACGCACACTTGAACAAAAACACACACACAAGGCTGAATCTGCAGCATTGATTCATGCCCCAAACCCAAAGGAATAAATTACTTCATTTCACTAGGAATCGTATTGTGTGTGTATGTTTATGTGTGTATATTCAGCGATTGTATGTGTGAGTGTGTATACATTCATATACATATATATGTATGTTTGCATGTTTGTGTGCACGTGTATGGATGTGTGAATAAGTGTGTGTGTATTTAGTTTCTAAGCCGTAGCTTTCATGTGTAATGCAGTGAGACACATCAGCTGTCATTACCATGGTAACTCTTCCCATACCAGGCAAGCTGACCAATGAGGCGAGGGCAAAGGGCAGTGGCACAACCGACCACTAAACCCTCACCCCATCACCTCAAACTGTACATACCCCACCACTAAACCCTCACCCCATCACCTCAAACTGTACATACCCCACCACTAAACCCTCACCCCATCACCTCAAACTGTACATACCCCACCATTAAACCCTCACCCCATCACCTCAAACTGTACATACCCCACCATTAAACCCTCACCCCATCACCCCACCACTGGGAAATACATCAGTTGAGTAGTTTTCCAGTTAGAATCTCGGAGTACATTCTTAACGTTCTTGAACCAGGGGAATCAAATCAAGTGATCAAGTCCCCCCATCCAAGTTCACAACTGGAAATCTCACTGGAAATTTAAATCAATCAATTCACAAAGACCCCAAAAATACAGACCACTATTACAGTCACATTACTAACAGCTCTTACTCCTGTCTGTCTGGATCACCTGTCCACACTGGGGTTTAAACCATAACACAAAATTGCTCAGATTGGGCTTTTTTCCCTTGAAATTTTTCTTTTCTTTTGCCAACGATGACTGCAGTGTAAAGGGTACACCAATCAGGAATCAAGGGGGATGTTTCTGTGGTAATGTGAATGTGGAGGCGGAGCTGAAAAGACTTCCTGGTTCATTGTGGTCGTACATGAATGTAATACATTGTAAATATTTACTTTGGCTTTCAACTTCAGATTTATTTCAAATCCACAATGTGCTAGATGAGAGAGAGAGGGGGGGGAGGGAGAGAGAGTAGGGGGAGGGGGAGGGGGAGGGGGGAAAGAGAGAAAGAGAGAGGGCACACACACCCTCACACACACCGTAAGAGTTTGGGTTTTAGTTTTGCCTCTGGGCTTGACCAAAACCTCTCCACTCTCCCTCTCTTCCTCCATACACCCATCCCTCCACCCCTTCTTCCTGGCCACACCCAGTTCAAAGAGAATGAAGGAGGAAGAGAGAGAGAAGGAGAGAGAGAAAGTGAGAGAGGGAGAAAGTGAGAGAGGGAGAGAGAGATTGAAGGGAAAGAGAGTGTTTGACATAGGTAAAAAAGAGAGAAGGACAGAGAGAGTGAGAGAGGGAAAGAGGAGGGAAAGTGCTGCATAATTCATGCTGTCGTGTAATGAAGCCTCCTCCACTATTAAGTGTTTGCTCTGTAATGGAGTTTCAATGTGTGTGTGTATGTGTGTGTATGTGTGTGTATGTGTGTGTATGTGTGTATAATGGAGTTTCAGGCCTATCATTTCCTCTTAATGGCTCTTTCTCCTCCACACGCCTGGACCTGCTCTACTCCACATGCCTCACACCCCCTACCCTGGTAACTGCACATTACACACACCACACACACCACACACACCACACACCCCCTACCCTGGTAACTGCACATTACACACACACACACCACACACACGCACACACACACAATGATTACAGACAGCTGTGGAGTTTCACGGCAGCCAAAGTGGGCAATTTTCTCTCTTGGCCATTTAAACAACAAACAGAGAGTGGTGTTAAAGAGAGAGGAGAGAGGAGAGAGAGGGGGAGGAGGGGGAGGAGAGAGGGATGAAGAGAGGAGGAGGAGGAAGAGAGAGAGAGAGATAGAGAGAGAGGGGGAGGAAGAGAGGAGGAGGAGAGAGAGAGGGGGAGAGGAGTATGAAGAGAGGAGGAGAAAAGAGGGGGATATAGAGGGATAAAGAGAGGAGGAGGAGAGAGGGATGAAGAGAGGAGGAGGAGAGAGGGATGAAGAGAGGAGGAGGAGAGAGAGAGGGGGAGAGGAGTATGAAGAGAGGAGGAGAAGAGAGGGGGATATAGAGGGATAAAGAGAGGAGGAGGAGAGAGGGATGAAGAGAGGAGGAGGAGAGAGAGAGGGGGAGAGGAGTATGAAGAGAGGAGGAGAAGAGAGGGGGATATAGAGGGATAAAGAGAGGAGGAGGAGAGGGGGATGAAGAGAGGAGGAGGGGGTTGGAGGTTGTTGTCTGTCAGGAACAGAGCTTGGTCTTTCAACCCTCACACACCCACACATTTACACTTTCTCTCTCTCTCTCTCTCTCTCTCTCTCTCTCTCTCTCTCACACACACACACACACAAACTTACGTTGTTTGCACACACACACCAGACCAGGCCGGGCTAGCATGGACTATACCAGACCAGACCAGGCCAGGCTAGCATAGACTATACCAGACCAGGCTAGCATAGACTATACCAGACCAGGCCAGGCCAGGCTAGCATAGACTATACCAGACCAGACCAGGCTGGCATAGACTATACCAGACTAGACCAGGCTAGCATAGACTATACCAGACCAGGCCAGGCCAGGCTAGCATAGACTATACCAGACCAGACCAGGCTAGCATAGACTATACCAGACCAGACCAGGCTAGCATAGACTATACCAGACCAGACCAGGCTAGCATAGACTATACCAGACCAGACCA